>NC_073305.1:130336027-130540295 GCF_027595985.1 Sorex araneus | reverse complement strand
CTCCCTCCCTCCCCTTCCCTCCCTCCCTCCCTCCCTCCCTTCCTTCTCCCTCCCTCCCTTTCCTCCCTCCTCCCTCCCTTCCTCTCCTCCCTTCCCTCCCTCCCTTTCTCCCTCCCTCCCCCTCCCTTCCCTCCCCTTCTCTCTCCCCTCCCTCCCCTCCCTCACCTCCCTCCCTCCCTCCTCCTCCCTCCCTTCTTCCTCCCTCCCTTCCTCCTTCCTCCCTACTCCTCCTTCTTTCTCTCTTTCTCTTCTTTCTTCTTTCTTCCTCTCTTTCTTCTTTCTTCCTTTCTTTCTTTCTTTCTTTCTTTCTTTTCTTTCTTCTCTTCTTTCTTTCTTTCTTCTTTCTTTCTTTCTTCTTTCTTTCTTTCTTTCTTTCTTCTTTCTTTCTTTTCTTTCTTTCTTTCTTTCTTTCTTTCTTTCTTCCTTTCTTTCTTCCTTTCTTCCTTTCTTTCTTCACTGTAAGATATAGCTACAAAGCTTTCATGATTTTCAGTCATACAATGATTGAACAATCATTCCTCCAGTTGTATCTTCTCCCACCACCAATGTCCCTAGTATCCCTCCCCGCCAACCTCATCCTACCCCACCCCCTGCCTCTATGGCAGGCACTTTCCTTGTTACTCTTTCTTTTCATTTGGGCATTATGGTTTGCAATACAGATATTGAGAGGCCATCATGTTTGGTACTTTGTCTACTTTCAGCACACATTCTTTTTTAATAACAAAAAGTTATTTGGGAGAACAGTCACATGGCTATGTTTATATAGTGAATTTTTTTTCAAGTGTCATGAAAAAATTTATTTATTTATTCATTTGAGTATTATTCACTCAAATGAAATAAATACTCAAATGAATAAATATTTTTTCAAGCATTCATTGCTTCTCTCAGCCCCCATGCTCTGTCACCGCCTCATTCAGAATCCAGGCTTTCAAACAGACCAAATTTTCTAGTACTAAGAAGAATCTTAGTTTAGATTCAACAATAAAATTCCATCCTATCTCTGGGATAATAATCTTTATTTTATGGCAAAGCTTACCCTCAGTTTATTATAGCTAAATCTGTTTTAGATAAGTGTTGGTTTAATAGAATTTTTAAACCTGATATTCTTTGTATACATTGGAGTAATTTGCTACCCAGATATTTCTTTTTGAGGTCTTATCTTTTGTTTCTATCCAGTTCTTCTACCTTGCATCTCAATCTCTCTAGAAGTTCTGTCATAGTAATGAAGCAGAGTAAACACACGTAAGTATAAGAAAATAAAATAAAATACACTTTGTAAGAAACAACAGAGTGGTAAAGCAGGGGAAGAGACATATTTCAGAGAGAATCAGATCATTTCCTTTCATTTTCAAAATATGTATTTTATTTATTTATTTTTTTATCCATGGGGTACCACTTGTTGCTGTTTGGGTTGTTGTTATTGTTGTTTGTGACTGAGTTAGCAAGTTATGAAATTAATATCCAAATATATCTAAAGCGTAGCTCTAATTTAGTATTATATATTCTGGTAAATCATGTTGACTTTCATACAAATGTAAAATTAATTTATCAAATAATACTATAATGTTTGAGTAGAAGTGCCTGTTCAAGCATTTTAATGTTTCTTTAGAAACTGAGTCATTGTGAACAGAATGAAGCACATTTGACCCCATTTTGGCCTATGCTTTGGAGTCTGCTGTATCTATCTCCTAAGTATTATTCACACACACACACATACACACGTATACACATGTGCGTGAACACACACAGAGACACACACACATATATATGTATATATAAATCCATATATATATATGTTTTGAAAACATCTAGAAGTTTTAAAAAATGCAAATTTCTGAGTCCCACACTCCTGAATTCTGAATCAATTGGCCTGGGATAGGTATAGGCATAAGAAAGGATTTTTTTTTTCTTTTTAAGAGTTCGGGCCTGGCACTAGTAGACATGTGTTCTCCCACTGTGAGACATGTCTTCAGTCCAGGAAGCTTTTATTATTTTTTTTAACAATAATTCTAAGTATTTCTAAGTATTTCTAATGGGCATGGCCCATGGACACATTCTGAAATCAATGGATTGTAGTAATCGGAAGGAGCATAGTACAGTTGCTAAGGTCAAAGCTAAGAGTGAAGAAAAGCTCTAGCTATTTAATTTCTTCACTTCTCCAGCTGTGAATATTTTGCTTAAACTCAGTTTTTAAATATCTGCAAGGAGTCTATGGCCATACCACCCTGAACATGTGCCCGATCTCTTCAAATTTCTGCAAGGGAGGGTTTGGAAAGGATTTAAGTTCCTTAATCCATTTAAAAATGCTAAGTATAGTGCTGGCAGATAGTAAGGTCTCAATTTGTGTAAGCTATTATTAGTGAAGCATGGGTAACTCATAATTAACTGAAGTCTTGTGTATGTAGATACCACCAAAAATGTTTTCTCACTTGATCCAAAAAGGAAAACAGATGTTTTGGCCTTTATAATGTTCCTTGATTTGCTCCCCAAACTTTAAAATAATTTCCTTCAAGTTTTCAACTTTAGCTCTTAAGTTCCTGCCTTTTTCCTTTCCATTTGAGAGAATAGTAATCTGTTTTTCTGTCTTTTCTATCTCCCATTGAGTTAACCTGATTGTATAGCATTAAATTGGGTCAGTTGTGGGGGAGGATGTGGGGGGAAGAGAAGATAAAAGGCTTTTACGGAAATCTTAGATTAAATTCTCACCAACTAGTGGAAGTGTCATCTCAGTCTTTGTTTTCTGTGTCTTCTTTTGTGTTAGTGTGCTTACATGACATAAAGGTGAATTATTTAAGTAATGCTATTTTACTCTTTTTGGCATAATCACCATTCTTTTAGTTTTCTCCAATGATGACAGACAAGCCCCTCGGAAAACATTCAGAAGGCTTTTTTAATAGAAGGGAACCAAGAATGAACCAATGTTTCTTGATAAAAGAAATACTGGCGGAATTACCTGTGAAGAATATAGTTTACCCTTACATATCCAATATAATACAATGAGGAACTGAATTTTAAAGTGAACAGCTAGAAAGGTAAGATTTTGTATCATATAGCTGGACGTTTAATTTCCTGTTAATAGGGAATGAAAAGGTTACTAAAATATATGACACCCCAGAGAGATCGTACAGTTGGTAGGGCATTTGCTTCGATTGTAGCCAACCCAGGTCTGATCCCCTGCACTGTATCTGCTTACCAGAGCAACACTAGGAGTGATCCCTGAGGGATCACTGCTGAGAGCCAGGAGTAAGTGCTGTGCACAGCTGTCACCCTAAGACCAACAAAACAAAACAAAATTAAAAAGGAACCCTTTCCTATTACCCTGTCTTATGTTCTTTTGGACCCATTGAGCGTGATATTCTTGAATTGAGGAAGAAGTATGTAAGGATAAGTTGCAATATGGAAAGCAAGGAATATTTATTGTTTTATTCCTAGTACTATCTGAAGCTGATAACGTTAACAGTGGAAGTACGTAGGAGGGAGGGGTACTGGGGAATTTGGTAAATACAATTGAAAATCACTTGAGACCTTAACATCTTGAGGGGTGACCTGTGATGGAAATGGCTAATGGGAAGGGGGGTAGTTGACACTTAATAGGGAAACATGAGTCAGGAAACTTCCTCTTTGAGGTCTCATCCAGCCAAATCACAGTGCCCAGGTGAACAGCAGGCAAAGCAGAAATTGTCATCCATAAGTGCATGGCTGGAGAATCAAGCCAAAGGGACAAAGAAGAGCAAGAAACAGCAAGGGGAGGCAGTTCGTAGAACATCGGTGAGAGACCAGAGGGTCATTGACACCAAAGGACAGAGCTAGAAGAGCAAAGCATGAACCAAGGTAGTAGGTACTATGGGGAGGCCAGGACATAAGACATCAGGCAACCCCAAACTGCCTTCTTAAGGTTGTGAAATAAAGACCGCAGCTTCATATGTACCTGGAATTTTGTGTACTAATTTTATATACAATAAATGAGGGACTCAATCAGAGTTATCTAGTTTTATAACAATAAGTAGATATGTGAATTCCCAGCATAGTTTTAGCAACTTCAGTTGAGATTGCAGAAAACTGGTTTCCATCTTGTTATTTTTCATCCTTCTGAAGGGCCAAATTTATTTTTAGTCCTTTATATGTGGTTAGATAGTCTGATGGGTGTTGTAGTCATGTAGCCAATCTTAAAATTCTTGTGAAGAAACAAAGTGTTGAAAACTCCTGAAGCTATCCTCCTTTCCTATTATCACCATGTCTAGATACCTTTTAGTTATAAAGAAATAAAGGACATGTGAATTGATTTGCCATATTGCAGTAGCTGGATTTAGCCCATTTCTATTCACAATCTTAAACAGAGTTATTTAAAAGTGAAAAGTATAGCATATAAAAGCAGCAGAAACAAAAAAAAACTAACACTAATTATATAATTAGTTTGAGTTTGCATAGTGTTTGTATCTGTATATGTATGATATGTGCCACACATACTTTTAAGTTTAGACTAACTAAACCTTCCAAGTTTCTAAAAATATTCTATATCTGTGTGTCCAACTTCAGAGTAATGCACTGATCACATGTGTCTATTGAATTCTTGAAATGTTGCTAGAGGGATAGAGACACCGAATTTTAAACTGTTTTGGATTTTGATAAATTTGAATTCTCATGTATGTTTAGTAGTTACATTTTTCAGAAATATGCTTTTAGATTGGCATGTTTTGAGTAGAGAGGAAGAGATTGTCCTACTTTTGGAAAGGTAGGTTTACCTGGAAATAGCTAGCTTACTTGTGAAGCAAACCCTTTCTCCCTACCCTTTCTCCCTGCTACCTCCGAAACTACTTGAATAGGTCCGATAGCCTTCTCTTTTGATGGTAGCCAGACAATTATTCCTATTAACTTCCTCAAATTATTAAAATTCACCTATTGTATTGACAATGTAATGTTAACTTATCAAGATTTGGCTCTGCTGCAGAACTTGCTACTCATTTTACGGGATATCGAAGTTTTGGTAACGCATTGGAAAATTCCCAAGTGGCACTCAGAAGTTTTGGGGAGTTGTAAGAAAGACATGCATTGTTCCAGAAGTTGTGATTTATGAGGAACAAGTTTATTCACTCTAGGACACACAAGAAGTGTAAGCCTGTGGAAGGAATTTGGGGTTTTGAAGGACATTTATTCCCTATTTGTCATAGTGTCTCTGTCCCTTAACTGGTTGAAAAAGAAAGGGAGAGGATAAGAATGGGAATTAGTTGAATAGCCAGAGGTAAGTGAGATATTGATAGTGTTCAATGAAGTCCTGCCATTGTTTACAAGTAAATACTAAAACTGGGTTATTTACAACTAAACACTGCATATGGACATCAGGATGAATGTGCATTTTACCTTTAATAAACATAATGTTTAGCAAATATCTTTTGGTAGTGAGTTATGTTAGTGTTACTAAATGCAAGAAATAATCCTTTTAGCAGATTGACTGTTCATAAAAAATTTCTGACCTTAAGTTTCATCTGCTTATGATCTCATTTGCTAAGAAGTTATTTTATATCATTTTAATTCTACAGATGTTTCACAGATGTCTTTAAGAATATATTTCTACATCTTGTTATTAAGCTAACTTCCATAGCATATTAATGAGGACATTATAGAATTGTAAATAATATGTTTGTAGCAATTGAGATGAAGTACAGGACTATAAAATCTAATTAACATTTTAAAAGTAAAAAGCTTGATGCCTAGATATAACAGGAGAATGGCTTTAGTCATTAGATAAATAAAGAATTCCCAAGTGGGTTTAAAGGGGAATGAGACGCTGCAATTAATATTTAATGGTATATGTCAGATTTTTGCCATCATTTGAAAGAATGTAAATAAGGGCCACCCTAGAAATAACCTTGACAGAAAATTACACAAAATACAACATAATCTATATGTTATCAATCATTCCGGGGATGCTATGGTTTTTGACTCTATTTTTTCCATGTAATTTTTCCAAATTGAAAAGCTGACTATATATATGTATATGTATATACATATATATACACACATATATATGTTAAACTCAAAATGATAACAGTAAGGAAATTCTAGAGGCAGGAATATTCATTTTTATATCATTATTACTCTTAAATAAAGTTATAAATGCCAAAGTTATTTATAGGTATAACAAAGCATCCATCATAGCTATACAGCTCCAAAGACAAGGCAACCTCAGAGATGCTCATGCAATTTGAATTTAATATGTCTTTTACATTTTAGTGATAACCTTTTCCACTGTGGCTCTGTAATATTTAAGCATTGCATTTTAGCAGCCTGCTCTTGTACCAGTTAGACCAGTGGCTTTTCCGGATTCAATCTTCGGTTGTCACCGAAAAAAGCCTTTTGTAATCTTTGGGATAAAAGGGCCATACATGTCTTCCTTTAAATATTCAATAATTATAACATAAGATGAGAGCTCAACAACAACAGTAACTTCACAGAATATTTTTATAATAGGAGATAATATTGTAAATTTTCCTGCCCATTAAAATGGGTGGAATAGGAAAATGGAGTTTTAAATGAAATAAAAAAAAGCCCATTAGTTGCTGAGCCAAAGAGTGGGCATGATTATAGATATAGAAATATATAAAAAATTCTAACGATATTTTAAAAGACAAGGAGAAAAGTCTGGCACATTTTTTCCTTTAAATAATTTATGTACATCTAGCCCTTCATATCTGTACGTTCCATATCATTGGATTCCATTTTTGAAAATCAAGAACAGTATGTAGTTAGGTTTATGATGTACAAAACATGTGCAGACATTTTCTTCTTGTCATTATTCCCTAAACAAACAATAGTATATGATAAATATTTATGCATTGTTTACTTTGCAGTATGTGTTAGAATTTATTATGTATTAGGTATTATAACTTATTTTATAGTAGGTATCTTAAGTACCAGAAAGATGATTTAAAGTATGGGTTTCAACTGCTGCTCTGAAAGTATAAAAAGTTGAAAATCATTATTTTAAACTATATAGAAGGATGCTTGTAAATTATATTACATATATTAGGTTATCTTATATAAGGGACCTGAATATCTGGGGGAAGTCTGGAACAAATGCTTTATAGATACTGAGGGACAATTGTATGTTTATGTTGAATGAATGTTATTTGAATGCCATAAGCATTCTTTAATAAAACTAACAGCACACCTAGACTTTTCTTGAAGATCAATTAGAAAGAGAGAAAAAGAGGGACAAAAGGAATTATTTAAGTGAAGAAAGAGAACTGATGGTAGGGGGAACAAGAAACTAAGGAGGAGCAGAAGGAGGAAGGGGATAAGGGGAGGGGGAGAGGAAGAGGAGGGAAGGAAAGATTCTTCTTTTTTGTTTGTTTCTTCGTTTTATTTTTTAAGCTGCATCTGGTGATGGTCTGAGCTCTCTTCCAGTTCTGTGCTCAGAGATCAGTCCTGGCAAGGCTCGACAAACCATATGCAAGGTGCCTAAGAACAGATGACTGGATAAAAAACTTGTGGCGTTATGTACACTAGAATACCACTCTTTAAGTATAAGAAAAAATGAAAGCATGAATTTCTAACTATATGAATGGATTTAAAAGATGTGAAGTGAGTGAGGGGAGAGGTAGTAAAGAATGATCTCTCCTTCATAGGTGGAGTATAAAGAAAATAGCAAGTGAACAACAAATGGCAGAAGGTAACAGAGCTCTGTGAGGTCAAGTTATTTATGTGGGCCCTTTCTTCCTTCCAGATAAAGGCTTGCAGTTTTTTTTTTAATTTTTCAAATTTTATTGAATCACCGTGAGATAGTTACAAGCTTTCATGTTTGGGTTACAATCTCACAATGATCAAACACCCATCCCTCCACCAGTGCACATTCCCTAACACCAATATCCTGGGCATATCCCCCCCTTTCGCACCCTTTCCTTGCCTCTATGGGAGACAATATTCCCCATACTCTCTACTTTTGTGCACCATAGCTTGCAACATAGACACTGAGAGGTCATCATGTTTGGTCCATTACCTACTTTCGGCATGCATCTCCCATCCCAACTGGTTCCTCCAGCCATCATTTTCTTAGTGATCCCTTCTCTATTCCATCTGCCTTATCCCCTCTGCTCATGAAGCAGTCTTCCAGCTATGGGGCAATTCCCCTGGCCCTTCTATCTTTGAGACTATCATATGAGGCTATCCTTGGGTATCAGCCTTATATGATGCTATCCTTCAATCCACAAATGAGTGCAGTCCCTCTATGTCTGTCCCTCACTTTCTGACTCATTTCACTTAGCATGATATTCTCCATGTTTATCCATTTATAAGCAAATTTCATAACTTCATCTCTCCTAACAGATGCATAGTATTCCATTGTGTAGATGTACCAAGTTTTCTTTTAACCAGTAATCTGTTTTAGGGCACTCGGGTTGGTTCCATATTTTGGCTATTGTGAACAGTGCTGCAATGAATATATAGATACAGATGTCATTTCTACTGTCCTCTTTTGCATCCTGGGGATATATTTCCAGAAGTGGTATTGCAGGGTTATATGGAAGCTCAATTTCTAGTTTTTGAAGGACTGTCCATATTGTTTTCCAGAAAGGCTGGACCAGTCGGCATTCCCACCAACAGTGAAGGAGCGTCTCTTTTTCCCCACATCCATGTCAGCACTGATTGCTTTTGTTCTTTTGAATGTGTGCCAGTCTCTGTGGTGTGAGATTATATCTCATTGTTGTTTTGATTTGCATGTCCTTGATGACTAGTGATGTGGAGCATTTTTTCATGTTCCTTTTGGCCATTTTTATTTCTTTTTTGAGGAAACTTCTGTTCATTTCTTCTCCCATTTTTTGATTGGGTTGGAGGTTTTTTTCTTATACAATTCTACAAGTGTCTTGTATATTCTGAATATTAATCCCTTATCTCAGATGGGTATTGGGTAAATATTCTTTCCCATTCTGTGGGCTCTTTCTGTATTTTGGTCACTGTTTCTTTTGAAGTGCAGAAGCTTCTTAGTTTGATGTAGTCCCATTTATGTTTGCTTCCACTTGCATGGTCAGTGCTGTTTTGTCCTTAAAGAGGAAGGCTTGCAGAGTTATAAACTTTCCTCTTAACCCTGCTTTATTTGTGTCCCACAATTTATGGTATCTCATGTCCTTATTCTCATTTATTTCCAAGCATCTTTTGTTTTCTTCTTTGATTTTCTTTCTAACTCCTCTTTGTGATCATTTAATCTTTTATAAGGGAGCAAAAAATATGAAGTGGAGCAAGGAAAGCCTCTTTAACAAGTGGTTCTGGCAAAATTGGGAAGCTACATGCAGAAAAAAAATGGAGTCACATCTAATGCCATGCACAAAAGTCAGATCAAAACATATTGAAGATCAAAGCAGCAGACCCAAATCTATAAAGTGCATGGAAAAAAATGTAGGCAAAACCCTTCAGGACATTGAAGCTAAAGTTATCTTCAAAGATAAAATGCCACTGACCAAACAAGTGGGAGCAAAGATAAACAAATAAGACTGCATAAAACTAAGAAGCTTCTGCACCTCAAAAGAAACAGTGTCTAAGATATAAATACAGTCTATGGAATGGGAAATGTTATTCACCCAATACCATTCTGATAAGGGATTAATACCAAAGAGATACAAGGCTCTGGTAGAACTTGGCAAGAAAAAAATCCAACCCCATCAAAAAATGGGGAGAAGAAATGAATAGAAATTTTCTCAAGGAAGAGATACAAATGGCCAAAAGGCACATGAAAAAATGCTCTTCATCACCAATCATCAGGGAGTTGCAGATCAAAACAAAAAGATATACCATCTCACGCCACAGAGACTGGTACACATCCAAAAGAACAAGAACAAGAACAACCAGCGCTGGTGCAGGTGTGGGGAAAAGGGACACTAATTCATTGGTGGTGGGAATGCTAACTGGTCCAGTCTTTTTTGAAAACAATATAGACGTTCTCCCTAAAAACTTGAAATTGAGCTCCCATTTGACACAGCAATACTACTTCTGGGAATATACTATGGAGGTCCAAAAACACACAGCTGAAACACCATCTATACTCCTATGTTCATTGTAGCCCTATTCACAGTAGTCAGAATCTGAGTGCTTGAGAACAGATAAATGGATAAGGAAACTATGGCACTTCTACACAATGGAATATTACTCAGTTGTTAGGAAAAATGAAGTCATGAAATTTGCCTCTAAATGGATGGACATGGAGAGTATCATGCTGAATAAAATGAGTCAGAAGGAGAGACATAGATGTAGAATGACTACATCCATTAGTGGTATATAAAAATATATGTATAGTCGAAGACTAATATCCAAGGCCAGGGAAAACCAGGGGTAAGGAGGACTGGTTGATGGTTATAATCTACCACAAGAGTGTGTGTGTGTGTGTGTGTGTGTGTGTGTGTGTGTGTGTGTGTGTGTGTCAGAGGGTAGGTAAGCTAGAGAAGGGACCAGGATGACAATAGTATTTGGGAATGATCACTCTGAACAAGAACTGAGTGTTAAAAGTAGGTAAAGCAATATACATGATAACTTTCAATATCTATATTGCTAACCACTATGCCCAAATGCCCAAAAGGAGAGAGACAAAGAGAGAGAGAGCGAGACAGACAGACAGAGACAGAGACAAAGACAGAGACACAGAGAGGGACAGAGAAAAGAGAGACTTAGAGAGAGAGACAGAGAGACAGGGGGAGGGAGAGAAAATTTTCTGCCATAGAGGCAGGCTTGGGGCTGTTGAGTTAATGGGGGGAACCTGAAGACACTGGTGCTGGGAAACGTACAGTGGTGGAGGGATGGGTGTTGGAACATTGTTTGATTGAAACCTAATAATGAACAGCTTTCTAAGGGTCTATTTGAAAGTAATTCAATAAGAAAATCTTTTAAACAGACAAACAAATAAAACCCAAAAACCTTAAAGGCAACAGAACCCCCCTAGTGTTAGTTTGTAGAACTAAATTGACCTGGGCAGAGGTGTGTAGATAGGTAGATGGGAGAGTCTTTGGGACAGTGGGAGAGGGAAGTGGACACAGGTGTTAGATGTGGTGTTGGTATGTTGTTTACATGAAACTACCAACAATAATATTGCAAATCAGCGTAGCACTGTAGCACTGTGGTCCCCTTTATCGATTTGCTCAAGTGGGTACCAGTAATGTCTCTATTGTGAGACTTGTTACTGTTTTTGGCATATCGATTACACTACGGGTAGTTTGCCAGTATCTGCCGTGCGGGTAGAATACTCTTGGTAGCTTGCTGGGCTCTCTGAGAGGGACAGAGGAATCGAACCCAGGTCAGCCACATGCAAGGCAAACACCTTACCCACTGTGCTATTGTTTCTCCAGTCTCTTTTTAACTGGGTGGTGGCTTTGGGGTATGGATGTGACTGCTAGGGCTTCCGGTAATACTGGGAGAGGGGGTGGAAGTACCCCAATCTGACCCCAAGAAAGTCTCGAGATTTCACTCATAAAACCCACATAACCAAATTTTCAGCAGATCAATATCTCGGCGAGGTCTGAGATGGTGGATTCCGGCTGGGGTTCATTTAGTGTTCCATACTGGTGTCATATATTTTTAAATAATGAATAATGTCATGCCTCTCTCTGCTTAGATTTTATTTTATTGAATCATCTTGAATTACAGAGTTACAAAGTTACTAATGATTAAGATTCAGGTGAACAAGATACCAACACCAGTTCCTTCACTAGGGTCTCCTTCATAGATCCGATTACTTCCAAGAAAAATATTCAGTAGTTTTAATAGGACACAAAACACCATTTCTGATTTGATTTCTGCTACCCTTTCTAGGTCCACATCTTTGTTTTCCCCATCCTTATCTCCTTTCTAGAAATGTTAAAACTTGCTGGTATGGTGTCCAATTGGTTCAGCCCTCTTTTCCTCTCTTTGATGTGCTTAACTACTCTGTCCACATTTTTGCTCTTTTTTTGTAAGCTAGTTGCAGTTTCTTGAAAGGAGCCTCCAGGTCCACCCCTTCTCCCCTTGGCTAGGTTTGAGAAAGATATTTAGTTTCATATATGTATTTTTCTGTTTGCTTTTGTTGTGAGGGCCTTTCCTGTCAGTGTTGGGAAGAAGCACATCATGCTGGGAAATCCAGCCTCACACATGCAAAGTATGAGTTTTACCAGTAAAACCACTTTCCCACCCCTTCAGGGTTCCAGAGGCCGATAATAACATCTGTTCTCTGCATAGTAGTTATCTGATTATCTGCCGAATTCTGCCATTAGATTCTAAGACTCTTGAGATCATCAGTTATGTGGTTGAACAGAAGAATGAGAATTCTGCAAAATAACACTCTATGTGTACACAGGTGCTTGGTCTTTTGATGATATGAAGGTTAAGAATCACCCCCAGAATCTTGCATTAATTTTAATTTAACCCCACTCATGGTACTCTCCTGATTTTGATTACAGTTACTATAATCAAATTATTGTTTCTACTTTTCAGACATTCAAAATTTATATAATATTTAGAGTTGTCTCTTAAGGTCCAACTTTTTTCAAACAAATAAAACTTGTAAAATTAATATGATCAGATTTCTACAAATGAAAGGCCTGCTAGGACACACACTTGACAAGTCATGAACTGGAAATTTGAACCTAGATTTTGTTGTGAGCCTCTTTATTTTCAAAAATCTATTTCTTAATTTATTTAAAATATTTTATTTATATTAAAAAACTGTTAATATAGTTTCATGCATAAAACATTCCAGCATCACACCCTCCACCAAAGTGTCTGTTTCACTCTACCATTGTCCTACTGTTCTCCCTTCCATATTCTCTCCTCCCTATAAGCTTTCTACTGGGGACCAGTTTTCAGTTTCTCTTGTTTTGGGGCACTTGTTATTCCTCTAATATGTTTCTTTATATCTTACATATGAGAGAGATCATTGTATGTCTGTCTCTCTCCTGCTGCTTTGTTAAATGTCTAGCTAGTGTCTTGGTTTTTCTCTATGAACTTTATTTATGGTGTTTACAGCACTTAAAAAATTGGTCTCTTTGTTTATACACTCTTCAGTTGTCCAGAAAAATCAATCTAGAGAAAAATTCATGTACATCTTCAGAGAACAAGGGTAGAAGGGAAACTGATGATAGTTTTCTACAATGATATTTTCATTTAAAGGATGATGGTGTAAGGGGAAAGAAAAATGATGAGAGAAGAAATGTGTTTGATCAACTTTATAACTACAAACACAAATTTTTCCTTATCAGTTCTAAAGTGTCCTCATTGTGTTGTTTTTATTAAATTTGATTTCCTCAGTATTTTTATTCTATCAGAACCAAAATAGTCTGCTACCTGAGATAGCTATTCCAGTAATATTTTAGAACAATGACTGGGCACCACAAATTACATACAAAAAACCTCTTCTATGTAGAAGGACATTTTTTCTTAGTAGGATAGATTGGCAAGCTCTAAAAATTATTCAAATTTCACATCTAAATATACGTTCAAGTCTTTGATGTAGATTTAGTTGTTTGAAATGTTAAATCAACATTCTGCAGTACTATTGCATTTCTTTTTTTTTTCTTTTTCATTATGTTTGGTGTTGCCATCAATGACCTAATTTCTAGATACGAGGCAGGGCAGAAAGCTTGCGGCCAGTAGTACAATCAATGCTAATGTTACTCTTTAACCAGCTCGAAATTGGACCTGAGTATTTCTCTAGAGTCTGAAATCCTCAGGTCATAACATAGCACTAACATCTCCCAGCACAAAGCCCAATCTTATTTAACCCTGCTTCTGGGCATTGTACTCTTAAAAACTATTTCACTTTTCAAATAGGTCTCCAACCATCTTAGGGTGTGAGCATGAAGTTCAGTATTTTTTATTCATGTGAAAATAACTATATTACAGGAAGCAGGGAATAAGTCAATAAGAATGAGTCATATGCACATACTTAGAAGTAAATGGTGCAGATACTGTAATTTGTTAAAAGTGCAAATGAATGATAACAAATTGTTGTAATGGGTAATTGAATTTCAGAGGTATTAGATAACTAAAGTGGAGGTTCAGCTTCATACTTTGAAGTTTTTACTTTTATTACTAACAAGTCATCATCATTTTAGGGTTCTGATGGATTCAAGAACATCTTTATAATATAGGACAGCTTCATTAGTCCTCTCTTGCATCGAGCAAAGGTCTGTTTGATTTTTATCTCCACTTGATTATAAGATTAGTGTAGATAGGTGTATACCAACTATCGTAATAAATAGTTGATTACTTTAGCACACATTGCAAGTGAACTAATACTTTTACTAGGCTCTTACCAGCTTGCACTTACTTGTATTTACCTAGTAGTTGTAATTTATTTATTTAGTATTTAAAAGAAATTGGAAACCTTTATTTATGCAAAGAATATATTGGTCTGGAAAATTAATTAGTAATATATTTTCCGAGAACATATTTTAATGCGTTAGGCGGGAGGATTTCCTGCTACTGGCATTTATGGTCACTAACATCAGAAATCTCCAAGTGGTGTTTCCTTTGGGGGCAGATGGGGAGACAGACCTGGAAGTGTTTAGGGACTATTCCTGGCTCTACACTCAGGGCTCACTACTGGTGGGGTTGGAGGAATAATATGAGGTGCTGGGAATTTTATCCAGGTTGGTTGAGTGCAAGGAAAATGCCCTACCATCAGTACTACCGCTCCAGCCCCTCCAAATGTATTTTAAGTTTCTAGCAACAGAAGATGAAAAAGAAGCCCGATAATCTCCCATGGTTATAGGATAGGAGAGCAAATCAGCATTCCATTTGCAGGATTTACTCCTGATAAGGACAATTTAAATTGAATGAGTAGATCTCAGGGGTCACTTGCTCAGCATTTGCTCCCTTATACTTTTAATCTCTTAGCTCCTGCAGGAGACAAATGACGTAAATTGGCACAACCAGACTCTGACACAGGAATTGAGTTTGAGAAAGTAAGGGTAGAATGTGATGCAAACGGAATCAGATGATGGCAACGTTTTCTTCGATTTCTGTCATTAACACCAATGGAGCTGCAAACTATAGCACACCATTGAAGCAAAGAAACAGTTCATTTCTTGTTTAGAATTTCTTCAGTAACTAGACTTTTTAAATTTTGCCTTAAAACACAGATTCTAAACAATCAGACCTGCCGAAAAGGCATCATTTGACAATATGCTATCCATTGCTGAGAATGAAGAGCATATGAGGTCACGCAACAGTGGCTGTGCAGTTTTGGATTTCTGGTATTTAGTAGTTAAGTACAGGAGAAATTTCTGCCAGAAGTTGCACCACTGCAAGCTCGCACCTCTGTTTAGTGGGGTCTAAAAGATGGCAGTCGCCACGCTGCCACTGAAAGAAAAGGCTGAGAGAGAAAAACCTTTCCTCTCCCGAGGTGGCATGGGGCTGTAGCTTAGTTCACAGTCTAGAGGCATTTCTGCAAAAAGCCACTGGGTGCCGAAAGTAGTTAATGGGCCTCCGAGATCATGGTCACTCAGGAATGGAGGAGCTGTTCGTGTGTAAGAAAAAAAATTTTTATATAACTAAATGTTTTAGGTCCTAAATGATATTAACTTGTTAAATTTTTTATTACTATACAGGAAATTATTCATGGAATTAAATGGGTTAAATTTATTCTGGACTTTTCTCTGTTTTTCTTTCTACATTATTTAGTATATATCTTCCTCTTGACCTTAAGTTTTAAAATCTTTTCATTTTGTCATTTATCTATTTATTTTTGGTTTGGGGGCCATATCTGTCAGTGCTCAGGGTTTATTTCTGACTTTATGCTCAGGGATTGTTCCTGGAAGTACTTGGGTCAGGGGAACATATGGGATGCCAGAGATCAAACCTAGGTTAGCCACACGTAATGCAAATGTGCTACGTACTGTACTATCACTCCAGCACCATTAAAAATTTTTTTTTAGGTCATTAAGTTTGGAGTGACCATACATTTCTAACTGTCAGCTTGGATCTGTGTATATTATATGGGTGCAATCTCAGTTTTTAGTCTCATTATTACAATATTTTTAATATCTTTTGATAGCTATAAAAGAAAAGTTGAGATGATAAAGTGTCAAGAATATCTTCAGGATTTTTGGGGGATGTGGGACTCCCCTGGATGTGCTGAGGGCTGACTATACTAAGGGAACACTCCTGTTGTTGGGGAGACCATGTGTGGTAACACGGATTGAACTTGGGTCAGCTGTGTGCAAGGCCAGCACCTTGTACAATATTGTATCAATAGTTAGGAATGAAAATTTTTAAAAGGAATTCATGTTTTAAAATACAAGTTTTTAGAAGTATTTATGTATTGTGGATTTCCTCTAATTTTTTAAAAAATCAGTGATTTTTGGATTTTATTTATATTTACTTATATTTCTGCTAGCATCAAGTATTTATTTTTGTCACTTTTGTTGTGGCCTAAATTTATTTTGTTTTATAATCTCTCTACTGATCTTTTATCTGGTTCAAGAAATTTTACTATAAAGCAGCACTGTCACTGTACTGTAGCACTGCCATCTCATTGTTCATCGATTTGCTGGAGTGGAAACCAGTAACGTCTCTATTGTGAGACTTGTTGTTACTGTTTTTGGCATATTGAATATGCCACATATAGCTTGCCAGGCTCTGCCGGGCAGGTGGGATATTCTTGGTAGCTTGCCGGGCTCTCCGAGAGGAACGGAGGAATCGAACCCGGGTTGGCTGCGTGCAAAGCAGCCATACCTGCTGTTCTATCGCTCCAGTACCAAAAGTAAGTACCAAAAAAATCACATTTTATCTCATGCATAACCAGAGAAATTTTACCCTCAGTTACCACTATATTCCATATTAGAAGTTTATTCTTATGTACTGAGGAAATTCTCTTTTTCTACATGTGTCAAACCCTTAGTCTCCACATATAACCTGCTATTTTTTTCCTCTTTTCATTTTTTCATCAATTTCCTCTTCATAGAGAAGCTTGAGATCCCTAGGCAAAACCATTCTATATATCCTGTGGACTGATTATGAAATCATGTGATGTCCAAGAATAAGTCTGTTATTTAATTATTAATGATTGATTAATATAGAACTTAATTATTGAACCTCATTCCATTATTTAAGAGCTTTTTTTTTTTGGTATTCATTCCTGTGTCTAGCATGTTCTCCTTTATATCGCTTTTCCCCTTTGGCATAGTTTTGAATTTGAGTGCTCCTTAGACTCCTAATTTTCACATAGCCTAGAAAATTAAAAGGCCTCCAGTGCTTTTATATCACATCTCTAAGCTATCTATGCAAAATCCACTACCATGATCCACTTTCCCCATTCTTAAGTTCATCTTTCTTACAAAGTCATCATTCTAATCTTGCTGCTGTAAGTTTTACCTTCCCCCAACTGTCTCAGATTGCCAGACACTGCTACTCACACATCCTCCCACATCTTGGGCATGAATCAGCCTAGATGGAAATGGTCTAATATGCATCTCATTGTACTATAAATGAGAACAAGGGCTGCTGGACATCTGTCCCAGCTCTCCCACTCAAGGAATCTACCCTAGAGTCATTTCTTTATCAGTATCTCTTTAGTGAAATAGTTCCATATTTTCTCAGCTGAGCAGGTTAAATATATGGTTCTAAGACATTTTATAAGACATTTTGAGATGAAAATAATTAGTTTTATCTTTGCCCCTAGATGAATGACAATCTATGTGGCTCTTTAAAATTCTAGAACTGATTATTGTGCTTTGATCTGAAAGGCAGAAAGATGAATGAATAAAGGAGAGTATGAGATGATGGCTAGAAACTTTAAGGTCAAGAAATTTATGGAAAAGATGTTATAATTAAAGTCATGTAATTTTTAGTTTTGTACTGTCTCCTGTCTTCCCACACTAACTTACCTCATCCTCATCCTCAATGCGAGGATATACACCTGTATTAACTGGGTGTTGCAGATGAATAAATGATGCTTAGGATGATAAGTGACAAGCAATTAGGTAGTGAAGGTGAGATTAGAGTAGAGGTAGATTGACTGCAGATCCTGCTCAGAGCCACACGGGCAATTTCTAGATGTGAAATTAAGGGATTTGCAGTAATTTAATTATCTAGGTAAATAGAGGAAATTATACTTAACAAAAGTTACTTTTGCTATAATCTGTAAAGAGTATATTAAAATCTCTATCAATTGCTCTTATTTTTCTGGTTTGAATTATTTTTCTGTAACAGCTTTCATTATAAATATACCAGTTTACTTCAAAGACACAGGATCTGACACACAGCTTTTAAATCTGGGGTAGTAACAAAGGAAAATTTTTTTCTTTAAAGATAACATTCCCATATAAAAATGGTAGGAACCATTGTCCTTTGAAAACATCACATACTTACCAATCTTCTAGGCAAATCTACCTGTTTCCTCCTGGCTTTCGTGGTTTTCCTGTATTAAACACAGAAAAAGTGAAGAACTACAGTGCCTCTAAAGAGCTGCTTCTTAATTCTTTTTGTGAAATTTCCTTTACTGAAGATGTCTATCTTTAAACAGATTTGATGAGCTTTGTTAGAGTTTTTTAGTTTAAAAGTGGCTCTTGAATTTTTAATCTTCTTGGTGTTTATTCCATTTCTCTTTTATATGGGGACAGTTTATGCATTTTTACCAAGTCATCAATTCCTACCTGAAGTGCTACCCTCAGTTTCATGCAGCATAGCTTCATACAAGTGGGAAAAGTTTTCTATGCTTCGGGGACTATGCAGTGAAAGCAGGATCCAGCAGAGATTTGGCTATATCCAGCAAATACTGCTGTCAGATTTTCCCTTTGCCTTGGTTTGACATGATAGAATCTCTTACAAATATGTCGATTCAGACCAGCACACTGCATACCAAATGATGAAAACAGTATTCACACGCTAGCAGGAAAAAAGTGTACTCATCATGTGGTATTATTCTGAAGTGAAACCTTGGTGATGAGTCCAGAAGACTACCCATCAATTATCTAATATTCTGAGGGCCATAGACTAAGGTAGATGTTTGACTTGCTGTAGGATGACAGGTTTGCTGTGGTTTCTATGGATCTAATCAAATCATTTTGGTCTTGATGACGGATGTTATAGGAATTATATACAATTTAGTGATGTGTTCTGATATCCTTGAGGTAAAATGAATCTACGTAGAATTGAATAACATTGTAGTTATATTTGATAACTGAAGTTTCTGTGCTTTGTACTTTATTTCAGGACGTCATGCCTGAACAGACATAGACTAGCAATTATTTTCAGCAAACCTGAGACTGACCTACAGTATTCATAGCATGTGGTGAGCTGCTGACATATAGAGAAGGGAAAATCAGAGTTTCAGCTCGGGTTTTCACTTGAAGGATATATTTGACATTTCTGGAAACCAATAATATTTTACATGTGTTTTGTTTCAACCCTTGGTGCACAAAATGCTGCTTTCAAAGATGATGGAATTAAGTAACATAGATATGTCTGACAATTGTAAGGCATGCAGGCATTCATTTATTTTTATCTAATTCAATAAATAATCCAATTTTTACTTTTATCATCAGTATAATTGAAGATTCGATTTTCTGTTCTATTTTGAGGCTAGAAATAGAAGACACAAATGTTTAAACATGGACCCAGTGGGTGGGATCTTAATGTTATAATTGATAAATAAACCATGTGAAATAGATGTATAGAAGCAAATGTCCAGACAACTGAATCTGCCACACTGCTATCTTTATTTATTTATTTATTTATTCATTTATTTATTTTTTCTTTTTGGGTCACACCCAGCGATGCACAGGGGTCACTCCTGGCTCTGCACTCAGGAATTACCCCGGTGATGCTCAGGGGACCATATGGGATGCTGAGAATTGAACCCAGGTCGGCAGTGTGCAAGGCAAATGCCCTACCCGCTGTGCTAATATCAGCAATGTATAATAACCTTAACATTCTTATAGACAAAAGCTAAACAATATGAGTGCAACTTCAAGTTAACTGTTAAATATTTTAATTAGTTACTGTAGTGATAAAATAAAGTGAGTCGATTTCCATTGCCTTAAGGACAATGAATTCATCTATTCAGATGCAAAAGTTTTCTCAAATGAATTAATCTAGAGCCCTCATAGGGTCTCTAAACCTAGTTTTAGGTATCTAGTAATAAGCACCTGTAATTATGGTGTGAGAGAACCATAATGGGAGAACTTTTTTTCCATTGTTACTAATAATTACTAACTTTCCCTCAGCATTTACTGTGTATCATTAAATGCTACACACATTTATTTATCATAATGAATCTGTGCAATACCCTTTAATTGCTTTCTCTCATGATGAGACTCAGACACACAAAAGTATTGAACTTACACCAGGTTGCACAGATAAAGATCTAATATCAGTATCATTCTAGAATCAAGTGATCTAACTTCTAAACCACACTGCCATTTGGCTTCAGTTTTTCTACATAATTTCTCTTCAGATTGTGTCTTAGACTAATCTCTTAGACATGTGTATGTACATATGTGGTTTTCTGGTTATTTTTGTTCCTGCACCTGACTCAGAAAACATTGCCTTCACATTTCCTTGTTCTTCAATCATTCTACTTCCTCCAAATCTGATGCTACTGCTGGGGGCACCCTTTCCCCTGGTGTCCTAAAGAAGTATAAAATGAAGTCACCTCTGCATCATTGTATTTTTTGAATTTTTCTTTCACCTGCTTGGAAATCTTGCAAGTGTCCCCTTAACCTTAAATGAAGTGACTTCTATCTCTGTTACTTCCTTAAAGCAACAGTATCCTGTTTCTACTTCCTTCCCAAGAGAGCTGTCTACTGGTTCTTCCTTTTATGCCCTAAACATGAGTACTCAGAAGGTTCTAAACATTTGCTCTCTTTCTCCCTCCCCCCATTCTCTTGCTCTAGAAATGCCACTGACTTGTTCTTGCTGGATGCATGATTCTAAAGTCACTGTCTTCTTTCAGAACCAACCACACAGCTCTGTGCTTTGGTTTGTTAGCTATTTCCACATTAGTCACATAGTTCTATACTGATTATATAGGATCCATGTAAAAAATCCATCTTTGCCATTTTCCCTGACACCCAACAAAAATGTTCTTTAAAATACATAGCAACATTCTTATTTCAGTGGGATTTGATTTCTAGCGTTTTTATATTGATAACACCAATAAAAATGAAAATTTATGTATTATTACCATGTATCTGGCAAAATTCTAAGGTTTTATAATAATTGTCTCACTTAAACACATAATCTGTGGGTTATTATTATTTCTAACTTATGGGTCTAGGCATATTATATAGTCTTGTTGATCTCTCTTGAGCACAAACTCCTTCTGTCCTATCTGTTCTTTCAGTGGTATCAGCAGCAATAGTTTATATTGGTATTGTTTAACTCTGGACTGATTTATTTTCCTTTAGACCTTCCACAACAGTGTATCCTACACACATTACAAGAATTAATAATAATTCTGCTTCCAGACATCAAGAACTTCATGCTATATATTGTTTTATATATTATATTCTCCAAATTCTCCTTATATGTACAGCTACCATCTATATGTTCAAGCTTATTTCCCACTGCATGCCATGAAAGCTGCAGTCAAACTACCTTCTTATAATACCATTTTCAACTTTTAAAGCTATTTCTTTCCAACATCTCTGCTATGATTAACTCATTATTCATGTGTGAATGCTACCTGTCTTCTTCTTCCTCACTCCCATCTCTGTGTATAGAAATATTATACATGCCAAAACTGGGCTTAAGTACCACTTCATACTTTTTTAAGTACTTAAACAAAAGGGATGTTCTTTTTTATTTTAAAAAATTTCATGGAGCATTTGTATGTGGCACTAACATAAAACCTATTTTACTGCCTTGTTTGTGACCATTTTTTTATGTTTCTTTTCTTCCTATGAAGCAATAAACCTGTGGGAGCGACATAGCTATCACATTTTCATGTATTCCCCTTGGCATAGGAGATACATTTATATCAGGAACCTTTAGAAATATTTGAGAAATAAATGTAGAATAATTCCCTTATGTGGCTGTATTCATTTTTTAAGTCCTTAATTTGGGAGGAATGGTTGATTTTTCAAATACAATAAAACAGAGGTGTTATTGAGCAGAAAGAGAGCTACAGTACGGGTAGTTTTTTTTTAAAGCAGGACATAACTGGATCCTTGGAAACCACTCTAGGATAAGCAATTTTGGATTCCCTCTATGTATTTTACAGTCTGTTTTTATGTAGCATAACAATGGGGGTCACACAAGTAGGAGGAATCCTTTCACATTTTTGTGCCATGATTTACAACCATAAACAAAACTGTATTTCCCTCAGCAGATGATAAGAAATGATAGATAACTGCCTTCAGAAGTGTTAATTGGAGCAAATATTTAGGACTTAGGATTAATGAGGTGCTGAATTAATAGTACGGGAATTTAGGGGCCAGAATGATAGTACAGTGGGTACATGTGGTCCTCCGAGCACCACCAGTTGTAATTCCTAAGTGCAGAACAAAGAGTAACCCCTGAGCATTACCAGGTGTGACCCAAAAAGCAAAAAGAAAAAGAAGTATGGGAAATTATAAGATCAAAGAATGAATCATTCTTACCTTATGGAACACTACTTTTTACATTATGATCAGATGGAATGAACAGCATCAATCACAAATGGAGGACATTTTTATTATTTATGATAAATAAGACATGTCCACTTCATAGTTCTTTCAGGATCCTTAATAAAGGTTGTAATGAAGACACTAACCATGTCAGAGACTCTAATCAGCATTATGTGAACAAGCTCCTTCTCTCTACCAGTAGTTCTCACTTGTGTTTTCTGGAGAAAACTTTGGTAATTTTAGTATAGATGGAACAGTGACCCCACTCTCTCCATAATGCAGGGGGATCAGAAGGAGGACCAAAGTTCAAGATAAGGAAAATAGAGGAATAAAGTGCTGGACTTGTGACTCTGAGAGTACAATTACCCGTGACTATGGAGCCCACGTCTGAAGTGAATTTTGCTTTTTGAATTGTGTGCTAGCTTTCCTGATTATCATCACAGAGTCACGTTGATGGTGACTCAAAGACTCCTTCCATTGCTGTTTCAGGTGCTCCTGGCCACGTAAGAAGGTTGTATTGGAAGTTATAGTTCTAGGAAGAATAACTCATAAAACTCAAAACATCTATGTGAATTTCATCTTATTCTTATACTCTTAGTAAAAGCTGAGTGTGTAATGGTATAATGGAAAACAGTATTCAGGAGAAGAACATGAAGAAAAGAATGAATTAAACAAACATGCATCAAGTACAGATGATGGTCTTTGCACTCCACAACTATATTTTCAAGATCTTAAAATTTAAAAGAAATAATTCATGTCTTTTGGGTGTTCAGAATCCAGAACTAATGGAAATAATGGTGGGTCCATCAATGTATATGACTCCTTTTTAAAAATATATGAGAAATGAATATAATGTTCACTGGACATTGTGGAATAGAGAAAAGGACACCTCCCTGAAAATGAGTTAGAGAAGATTTCCATAATCAAATATTGCCATCACCTTTAAACTAAATTACTTATTACGTAGTTATAAGTCTCTTGCCTGCACTCCTGGCTGTCTTCCCCAGGACCCCTTGGAAGGGATGGACTTCAACTTTCCTCCCTGCCCCAAGCAGAGCTCCCGGCAGCCAAAGACCACCGGAGCTAGCCACAGCCATGCTCAAGGCCCCTCTCCACACGTTCGGACAAGCCTCACGCATGAAGGTACCGGTAGAGGAACCCAGGTGTGTGTAATCCCATCAATGGCCAACATGTAGAGACTTAAGAGCAAGGTCCCAGAAGTGCATGGCTGCAAAGCAGCTGCTCGATATCTTATAACTTCCTTTTTCCTCTCGAAGAAACTAGCAAGCTACTGAGAGCTTTCTGCCCACATGGGACAGCCTTGCAAGCTTCCCATGGTGTATCCATATGCCAAAGCCAGTAACCAGCTGAATCTCATTCCCCTGACCCTGAAAGAGCCTTCAATGTGGCATCATTGGGAAGGCTGAGAAGAGACAGGCTTCTGAAATCTCAGGGATAGGACTAGTAGATAGATAGTAGATTGGGATAGTAGAGGTTACTGAGACCACTTGAGCAACTAGACGATCAACGGGATTTCATGATTCATGATTACGTAGTTATCTAAATGATGTTATATTGGTTCTTTGTAGGTAGGCATATATAGGGGGATTTCAGTGCTCTAAGATGCCATAAATTCACATAACTGTGGTTGACCTAAAATGTAAGGCAGCACAAGAGGAAGTATGTTTGTATGTTTGAGACAGGTGTGACTTTCTCAGAGAATTATATTAATAGACATTAATCACTCTGATCATGCAGATATATACATGGGGCACATTTTTATTATTTATGTTTTCTAATTTCTGCAAATAAAAGTCATAATGCAAATTTTAGTGAAATGATAAAGATCCCTGGAAATGGACTGATGCCATCAATGAGTTGCACAAAGGTCTCAGACAGAAATACCTTTTGCTCTCTGATAAACTGATATGAATCTGAGGAAGTTAATGGTAAGATACCATTAACTTCCTCATTTAGATACCATTAACAGTGGGGCAATATAGCCCACTGTTTCATCTTTTTTGTTTTTACCACAACATTCTATAAATACAATTTTAATTCTTCTGTTGTTTTACAAAGGTGTTTCTGTCAAGCATCCTCAGGGATGGATTTTTTTGGTTTGTTTTTATTTTTATTTTTAAATTTTTTATTGAATCACCATGTGAAAAGTTCCAAAGCTTTCAGGTTTAAGTCTCACTCATACAATGATCAAACACCCATCCCTTCACCAGTGTACAAGCTCCACCACCAAAAACCCCAGTGAGCCTCCCATCCCACTCCCACCTCTCCTGCCTGTGTGGCTGATGATTTTCGCTTTACTTTCTCTTTACTTTGATTACATTCAGTATTTCAACAGAAAACTCACTATTGTTAATTGGAAATTTCATTCCGAAATCAGACCTGCCGAAAAGGCATCATTTGATAATTTGTTTTCCATTACTGAGAATGAAGAGCACATGAGGTCGGCTGCGCAGTTTTGGATTACTGGTATTTTAGTAATTCAGTCCAGAGAAATTTATGCCAGAAGTCCCATCACTCCAAGCTCATACCTCCGGTTAGTGGGCTCCATAAGATGGCAGTCACCATGCCACTGGGAAAGGAAAGGTTGAAAGAGAAAAACCTTTCCCCTCCCGGGACGGCATGGGGCTGTAGCTTAGTTCACAGTCTAGAGGCATTTCTGCAAGAAGCTGCTGGGTGCTGAAAGACGTCATTAGTCCTTGGGATCATAGTCTTTTGGGAGTGGAGGAGCTGTTTGTGTGTGGCTGCTCTCAGGTTCTTGGTCTGGGCCAGGGATGGATATTTTTAAGATTTGACTTTGGAATTTTGAACTCTTCAAAAGCTATAATAATGGTCTCCATGGTAATCCTTGAGCTGTGATTCTAATATTATGAAAAAGAGGCACTCTAATTTCTATTTATAATGTTTTTAGGCATTGTATCATTTCATGCTTTTCCTCCTGGCAGTTGAGACATTATCATTTCTATTAACTTTATATGTTTATGGAAGTAACAATTATCTTTAGAGACTTTAAATTGAAGACAGAATTTCACATAATAGTTTGGGAGTGTAAATAATAAAATCACAAGTTTCAATTCGATTTTGGGAGATAAAAATGGTGAATTTGATTTTATTTTAGAAGGAAATGCTGTCTAAAGCTACCTACTTATTCATCTTATGCAGCCTATGTGTCTGCATAAATATTTGGCCTGATGACTTGATCTTACATTTCATTATTTGAAATGAAGTTGTAGACCGTTTTGTCTCTACCTATCTTAATCTCATCTTAACTTAAAATTGATATTAAAAGCACTTAACAAGAGTAATTGCAATTCTGTTAGATGGCAATTCTTATACAATTTTGACTATTTACAAAAGGTAAAGATGCACATGCTTGTTATTTCTATTCTCCCTGCTTCTTTTAAAAATTCTACTTATATTTTAGCTAAATAGAAATAAATTAATTTATACATCGCCCCCTCCCCAACTTCCTAGAGATAAATACAATGGTAAGACGATTTACTTCAAACAATATATTGCTTGATGTAAATATATGCTAGGTCAGTTTCCTTGCTATGTTTGAAATTAGCTAATTCTAAAGCTTTTTAGAGCAGACATTGTGTATTTGACAGTAATTGTGACAGATTTTTAAAAAGCACTGATGTAGCATGACATCTTTTACACAGTTAAATTCTGGGAAATAAATTTGGCAATCGAATTTTTTTCTTCTTGCATTTAAAGAAGGCAATCTTGTTATGCTTCATGTGTAATACACACATTGATTTCTTTAGCATCACTTAGGGTACTATAATTTCTCTATAAAACCTCTGCTAAATTATTTTATAATATTTTCAGCACCCATTTTGATCCCATTATGTCTTGAAATATTTATGAAAATTCAATATGCAATAAAAATTGATTCAACTTTATTCTTTATTAATTTTTTAAATCTTTTGGTCTGTGGTGTTTGGGGACTACTCTTGGCTCTTTGCTTCCCCCTGGGGATGATGCAGTGGCTGGTACTGAACCCGAGCCTCCAACATGCAAAAGATATTATTAGCCTGTTGACTTCTTCAGTCCTTATCATTGATGTTTATGGAAGATTTTTCTCCTTTCACAATTACTGTCTCCTCTCAAGAACATGATTTATGGAGCAGTGAAAAATAGGAAATAGGCTTTGTATCTTTCTAAAATGAATTGATGCTATTGCCCAGAGGACTTTTTGTTATTAAGTAATTTATGAACAGAGCTATACAAACTTTTTGTTTTTCTGAAGGCCATTTGCTGTTAGGTACCTGTTTATATTTAAGCTCTATCCAGAAAGCCAAATGTAGGTTTCTGAATATTGGCCAGTGAACTATATATATTTCCTGAAAAATATTCTCTACTTCCTCCTGTCACCCCATTCTGTGTTTGCTCAAGATGGGTGCAGGTAGACACACCCCAGACAGCTGTAGCAAGGAAGTAAAGTTAGTGCAATAGAGCTAAATGACAGAACTTGATTGCAGTAAGTAATACAAATCCAGAAATAACCTATGTGGAACAAACATATTGCTTCTGTTACACATGTCAAAAAGATGGACTTTGATAGATGGTCTTGCAACCCCAAACCACACACTAAAACTTTGTAATAGCAATGACAGAATACACAGCCTCATCCACTAGTGTTAATGGCTTTTATAATTAACAAGTGGACAAAGCACATAATTTCTGCTCACACTTTTCAAATGTTCCTAGTTGCTGCCGTCAGCATGGATGTAAGCAGGAAGGCCTGATGAGTCTGATGATCATCACCTTTGAGAGGTGGAGGCATTCTCTGAGGGTGATTATCTATGGATAACCACACCACCTGGAGTTGCCATATTGCTACTCTAAAAATTCATTAATGTGGCAGAAAAACATGTCCATTTGTGCTGGAATAGGAAGTTAGCAGTTCAGAATATTAAATAGTGATGATATCTCTGGCGGTGATTTATGCACAGTTACCCCTATAGAACAGTCATCCATAAATTGAAATACTCTCATTTAAATAATTTTATATGTTCAAGAAAAAAAAACTAGACCCAACGAATATTCACAGGGTTTCTGTAGAAGCATTTGCTGACAGTGAAAGTGGTAAAATTGCTTGGTTTTAGATTGTTTAGAGAAGTGGTTTGCTTTGAAAGATGAGTGATCTGATTTAGAAAATGTTGGCTACAATTTCTGCTTTTTCAAAAAATGCACTTGCAAATTAAAGTTTAAACATATGGGACATTTTTATTTGCTCATTTTTGTTTATTGCAAAACTTTCTTTTAAAGGCATTTGAAGAAAAGAGGGAAAAACATCTGTGGTCACCAAACCTGTACGTTTTTCCTTCCATATTTTTTGCTGTTTTAGCACAGAGCAAATTTTTAAAAAATTGAATAAAATTTTGAAAACTTAATCAGGATGAAAAATTTATATGAGGAATATATATTTCTAGTATAACTTAATCATTTTATAGTTAAAATGCAACATTTTCTTTGATATATATTTTGTTAATAAATGTGACAAAATCATAAATTATTTCAATATCTTACAATATGACCCAAGCCAGAGTCTTTTTATATATTCCTAAGTGTAAGGTGTATATAATTCCTAGAATATCCTGTTTTCTTTTCATGCAATCTATAAGGCTAATGATTTGCTTTTTATTGGTTGAAAAGATTATTTTCTTACTAGATGAGATTTAGAAATTATTAAAGGGTTAAATCTATATTTTAAAACACATATTAGAAATTAGAAT
The DNA here is from genome assembly GCF_027595985.1 of Sorex araneus. Classification (NCBI taxonomy): domain Eukaryota; kingdom Metazoa; phylum Chordata; class Mammalia; order Eulipotyphla; family Soricidae; genus Sorex; species Sorex araneus. The sequence goes on along the minus strand of NC_073305.1, from coordinate 130,511,974 downwards.
TAATTTACAAAGATTGAACAATGTCATTTAAAAATAATTAATTTATTTCTCCATATTTACAGATCCGCAGGGATCTACTTCTTTTCTGTGTTTTTGGGAGTCACTCCCAGCAGTGCTCAGGAGCCCATGTGCTGCTGGGGATCAAAGCTGGGCTTCTCACATACAAAGCATTCATTCAACCCTTTGATCTATTTCTTTGGCCTCAATTATTTTTGTTTTCAAATAAAATTATAGGTCACTGCTTGATTTTTCTTTTTCCTTTTTATTTGTGTTTATTTTAATTAAAATATTGAAATACATGTCTGGTTTAACTATGAATATGCACTGTATCACTGTCGTCCCGTTGTTCATCGATTTGCTCAAGCAGGCACCAGTAATGTCTCCAGTGTGAGACTTGTTGTTACTGTTTTTGGCATATCAAATATGCCACAGGTATCTTGCCAGGCTCTGTCTTGCATGCGGGATACTCTCAGTAGCTTGCCGGGCTCTCCGAGAGGGACGGAGGAATCGAACACGGTTGGCTGCATGCAAGGTAAATGCCCTACCTGCTGTGCTATTGGTCCAGTCCATACATGTTCTATTTAATTAAATATGCAGAAACAAACTCTTTGAAGCCTAATACTGCAGTTAATATATATCATTAAACTTAAGTATATTATGCAATTAATCTGTACTAAATGTTGTTATAGTACATTCATGCTGTTTTATCATTTTCTTTTTTAGCATAACAGTATTATTTATTTATTGTTTCTTGGGCCACATCCAGTGGTGCGCAGTGTTTATTTTTGGTTCAGGGATAACTCTTGGTGGGACCATATGTAGCAGGCCTCTGACCACGTTGATCTTGTATAAAGCCAATACCCTACTCACTGTACATTGCTCCAGCCTTTTATTTATTTTGGTTTTAGCATATCAGAATTGAATACTTTATAGAACAACATTGGAAAAATTTATAGCATCTCTTTACTTATTCTTTGCTAAAATGAAGCTCATATGTTTTAATATAGGGAAAGGCATCAAACTTTACTGAAATGAAGTGTTTTCACTTATAAAAATTTTCATATGTTCTAAGATGTTGAAATTATGGCCAAATAATGTCACCCAAATTGGGATTTGCTTAATTTAGATTTTTTATCTAACAACTATTTTCAGTATATGCATAATTTGTCTTCTATAACACTCATTTTTGACATAGTCCCTGGGATAATACTAAATATATAGTTTGGCAGTGTTGATAATAGTATAGAATAAATATATCTTCAACCAAGAGACAATACATTAATTGGAAACTTAAGAAAATAATAACACTGTGCAGGAGTTCTAATATCTATTTTTCAAAATGGTATTCATTTTCACTGAAATAATTTATTCCTTTTTCTTCTTTGACTTAATTTAGTGTTTTACGTAGAGCAGTTGGGTAAAGGACAGACAAAACTGATCAAGGAGTTAACTGTTCTGGCAAATATATGACACAAAGTAAATGGATGAAAATATACACTGAAGATCTAATGCAATTTATAATTTTTAGCCTCATCAGAGTAGAGTGATATGTGTGCCAATATAGGTAACAACGCCTGTGAGTTCCAGTTTTGGCACTATCATAAAGTAGTTTGGAAGAAGTTTCTGAATTTATCTCACCCTCAGTTTATTTGAAAAATAATATTTTCCTGGGTAGCAGAGAGTGCTGAAGCCTGATTTGATGTTCTCTGGGTAGTTTCCTTTTCTTTTCCAAAGAGTATTCTCTATTTCAGTCTATATTTTAGAAGCGTTGGGATATCAACTTCAGACAAAATGGACATTTCTAAATACAAATCTAAATGCAAATGAGTTCTTTATTTAGTGATTTCAGTCTTCTTGCATATTACTGAGTCTGCGTATATTCTATATAAAATAATCCTGTATAGCAAAAATTGAGAAAGTAGAATCTTCTTCATATGCAGAGTTCTGAAATTGTGACCAATAAAATAATTAACTATGCTATACATCTTTGAACTGAGGAAGGTGGGATAATGAAAACTGTGGTAGAGTTGATGTCTGTATTGGGTCTTTTAATCAATCATTATAGCATCTGCATTTAACATATATTTTATACATTGCATTGTGTATTAATCATATAGGATGCATAAAAAAGAATATTCACACATAGTGTTTATTTGCATCAAGTACATTTTTCAGAAAAATAAAATCTATTTTTAATACATTGCTATTGATTTTTGGTATATGGAATTCATATAAAGATATTGGCAATTTTATAACATTTAAATAATTAATATTTTATTGGGAAATGTAAAAAAGTCATTTTTAATAGAATAAAATTTATCTCTCCTGCAGGTTATTGTTCATTCAAAAATATGAATTTTAACTGGGTTGAAAAAAATGTAACTATATCCAATAGAAAGAAGTTTACAATTCTTGTTCTTTCCAAAATCACGTTCTGCTTGAAACTCTTAGTTTATGGGCTTTTCCCGTCATGAGAGTGCTAACTTGAATCTGTTCCATGAAATGTCACTCTGTAGAAAAACCGGTATTTTGAGTTTTGTAGAGATCATATAATCTATAGGTTTCACCTGGCAAGTTTTCCCTCATGGTGCATCTTTGAACATGGTGAACATCACAGACCATGAGCAGCTCTGTCTTTAATGGACGTTACTTACATCTTCTCAGTAGCTGATTTTTTATTATTTTCAAAAGATAACAGCATTTGCATGCACATATGCTTATGTTTCTGAAAGACATTGTGAGGAAAGATACAAATGTTTTTTCCTTCTTCTTGATCAAATCATGAATATCAGAAAGTATGGGTGCATTTAGTTTTGTGAAACCCAAAAGAACAAAATCTGCTGATATTGTTGCTAATCAGTCATCTTAATTACTTTTTAATGCCAAAGTGTATCTATTGATCAGTTAAGGTTGATATGATAAGGGTGAGTAACACATCAGGACATTTAGAATCTAATCCAATGCAAAAATTATTTCAAAGGAAAGAGGTGAAAGTCTCATGATTTAAGTACAGGTGTTTAATGGGCAACCATGGAATTAGAGTCACCTCATAATAGTTAAAAACTCTCCCAGGGGAATTGAAATTAACAGAGTACAAATTTTTTATTATAATGAATACCAATGAGAGAAAAGAACAATTCTGAGATTTTAATAAAATTAATCAAGCTATACCTAGCAAGTTGTATATCATAGAAGACTTTAACACATCCTTTTGGCAGCAATGTAAAAGAAGAAAAGAAAATGAGGCCTGGCAAAATTTGAGAATTCAACCTCCATGGAATCCATCATCAATAGTGAAACACATTTTTTTCACAAAAATTCTTCTTATTCTCAAAAAATACACATCATCTTTTTATATTAGATATTGACACCTGATACATGATTCAGATCTTTAACTAACTCCTAGCATAATTTACTTATTAGTTATGCAAAGTATCTAAGTGTTACATGTAAAATTATTGATATAAATCTAGTCTTCTGTTGTGTTACTCACCCTTATGCTCAAGGCCCCTCTCCACACATTTGGACAAGCCTCACGCATGAAGTTACTGGCAGAAGAATCCAGGTGTGTGGGACCCGGGGCTGAGACCTCCAAGCTTGCTCGGATAGAGACTGGACCTCTTCCGCCTAGATTTTCCATTTTCCAGTAGCTAGGTGGTAACACACAGGGACTTCCCCGAGTACTGTGTAATCCCACCAACGGCCAACATCCAGAGACTTAAAACCAAACTCCTGGAAGCGGCCATGTGACATCTTATAGCCTACTTCTCCCTCTGGGAGAACCTGGCAAGCTACCGAGTTTCCTGCCCTCATGGAAGATCCTCGCAAACTCCCCATGGTTTATTCATATGCCCAAGCCAGTAACAATGCTGGGTCTCATACCCCTAACCCTGAAATAGCCTCCATTGTGACATCGTTGGGAAGGAAGAGTAAAGACAGTCTTCTAAAATCTCAGGGCTAGAATGATTGGAGATGTTATTGAGACTGCTCAAGAAATTCGATGATCTATGGGATGATGATTATTATGATGATTATAAATCTAGTCTATGTGAAGTATTAGAAAATATGTTTACAAAAGTATCAGGGTTTTCTTTTGGGATCTGCAAATCTTATCTTAAATAGATGTAGTGTACAACACAAAGGGAACAATTTCTGATGTCTTGTTCATGTTACAAAGGTGTAAGTTGTTTTTATTATTTGCCAGATATTATCACTTATGGACTCAGCTAGTGACTATATGAAAAAAAATATTAAAGCTTTAGACCTTTCTTTAAGCTACTAAGGTCTTATTAGTAATGATCTCTGGAGTGCCAGAGATTGGAGGAGGCAGACAGAGGATTTTTGTTTCCGGGACTCGTTGAGCCTGGAGTCCAAGGTCACAAAGTTCTGCTTTACCTGGTTCTGTGGGGCTTCACTCATGCGTGAGGTTCGGCATGAGTTTCCAGAAAGTGGCCTAGAGCATGGTGGTAGCTGGGTAGTGGAGGTCAGATGCCTCACCCTACCTGTGCCAGAAAAATACCTCATCGGCTGACCTCCACTACCCAGCCACCACCCCCAATATGGCAGAGTTAAGAAGAATGAGCAAGGAGAGGCTGATAAAATCTCGGGGACGAACTAGACTGCCAAAACGAAGAAAGACTAAAATGATGGTCTATACTTTCAACGCACGTACTGGCATCAGAAGCATCCATTGAGGACCTGATGGTGCAAGCACAGAAGATCAAGTACGACATCATTGGTCTAACCGAAATGAGGAGACATCAATCACATCATGCCATTTTTGACACTGGAACTGTTCCTTGGAACATATGACAACAGAGGCATTGGTGGCATTGGTGTCTTTGTCAACACAAACTTGGCCAAGAGCATTGATTCATTTGAATTACTAGCAATCCGAAGCGAATGTTTATGCTTGAAAAGATGAGACTCACTGCGGGCAGTTCCTATGTTCGTCATCTACACACCAACATCCAACTACAATGAAGAAGAAATTGAGAAGTTTTACATGGAACTGGAGAAGTTCTATAAAGAAGACCAGGCCTTCTACAAGATTATTGTCGGTGATTATAACGCCAAGGTAGGACCGAGAAGGTCACCCAAAGAACTCCACATTGGGACCCATAGCCTAGAATGGGTCAAACAGGGTGAGAGACTGTCTGAATTCATCATGTCGATCAAGACTATCCATGGTAACTCACAGTTCCAGAAAGCCGAATCTAAACATTGGACATGGGAGTCTCCCGTTGGACAGTTCCACAATGAAATTGACCACATCATATTCAATGGAAGGTTTTGCCTGACTGATGTCGCTGTTGTCCCAAAATTCCAAATGGGATTGGACCACTGTCTCCTTCGTGCAAAATTTACAGAGTGGGGAGAAAGGGCAGCAAAGTTTAAGTTTAAGAAGAGAACTCCCAGAATCACTACCAATGAGGAGCTCTTTGGCATTTTTGCGGCAACGTGGGAAGATACCATTGTTGACAATATCGATGAGGAATTTGATTGACTGGTTCAGCACCTCCATGACTGCGAAGAATGCTGAGAGTGGGAAAGCCACAAACAGAAGCCTGTCTTTGGAAACGCTCGAGCTCATTCGCCATGTGTTTTGGCAAGAGCCTCAGGCAATCACAAGCTAATGACCAAACTCGCAGAGCTGTGCAGAGAAGCGATAAAGGAAGACCTTAAAGAGGAAGATCAGCAGTGTTGGCCAATGCAGCAGAAGCAGGGGAAAGTATTCACAATGCTCGCCTGTCTTTCGCCAACTACAAGACCATGACTGCCCTCCAACATCCTTATGGATCTATCACATCTTCCAGAAAGGCAATAGAGAGGATTATTCATGACTTCTACTCGGATCTCTTTGACAGCCATGTCCACCTGCCCACATACCAAATTCCACAGGGTGCATATGTCATATCCATCGTCCTCCCTTCTGAAATCCGACATGCCATTTCGTTGGTAAAGATCATACAGCACCTGGTCCAGACAAGGTCAGACCAGAACACCTGAAGATTCTGGTGCCAGTATTCATCAATACACTGGTTTGGCTCTTTGTATGCTACCTGTCCATATGCAAGGTTCTGTTCCAATGGAAAAACCAGCAGGACCGTTCTGTTATATAAGAAGGGAGACATTCATGACATCGGCAACTATTGCCCAATCTGCCTGTTGTCTGTTGTCTAAAAGTTGTCCACTTGAGTTATCCTGAATAGAATAGGCAGAACACCAGAAGAAGGACAACCATGCAAGCAAGCTCGGTTTCAGAAAGGATTCAGCACGATTGACCATATCCGCACAGTGACCAAACTCAATGAAGTTTTTCTTGAGTTCAAGATGCCGCTGTCTGACATTCATCGATTTAAAGAAGGCTTTTGATTCTGCTGAGACTGAAGTGGTCATCAAAGCCCTAGCCAAACAGGGTGTTCAAACTTAGTACATCAAGATCCTCCTTGAGCTGTATTACGGATTCACCACCAGGATCTTACCATTCTTCAAGGAAGTGATTATTGACATAAAGAGAGGGGTTTGGCAGGGTTTTTTCACCTAAACTATTTCACCTAAACTCTTCAGTGCCACCCTGGAGAACATCGTGCAACGACTGGAATGAGAAGAAATGGGAGTGAAGATAGACGCTCAGCAACTACACCACCTCCGCTTCGATGATGACATTGCTCTAATAATACCAAACATTAACCAAGTGGCACAAATGCTGGCCAATTTCGACAGCAAGTGTGGAAAGGTCGGACTGCAGCTTAATCTCACCAAAATAATGTTCATAAAAAACAAACTAGTCCCTGACGTTCTTCCATTTGCTCTGAATGGAATGGACATCTCCTAATGCATCAGCTCTGCGTACCTGGGTTGAGAACTCAATATGAGGAATGCCTTGATGCCAGAACTGCACAGTGTAGGGAGCCAGAGCACATGGAGCAAAGATGGCGCCGACATCCAGCTGCCCTAGGTGATAAACGACCTCCAGAGCGCGGGCCCCGGCATCGCCCCTCATGGGGTGATTGGAGGACAGCCAACTGGTGAGCAACACGTCAGAAGTGAGGGGTCTTCTCTATAAAAAGGATATCGCTCTGAGGGTCGGGGCCTTCCTCCCCCCACTGGTGTACTTGTGGAGATCTCCAATAAACTTGCTGCAGAAGGACCCTCAACCGGTGTCGTCTCTCTTTGCTGGCGAAGGGAAACCGCGACAACGCGATTTACAACTGGTGCTGAAACCCGGGACGCCGGGTAAGTTTCATTCGCACCCTGGGGAAGGCCCCTTCGTTCCGAAGGGAGGGTTCAGAACTGCAGGACGGGGTGGCTCGGAGAGTCAGACTACGGCCTGAAATTTTAGAAAGGGTCCAGGATAGTCTGTCAGAAACCGAGGGGTGGCTCGGAGAGGCAGACTACGGCCTGATTTCGTTGCCAGAGGTATGCCTGAGACCTATTGGGTGGCAGCATTCTTTGTCCTCTTTCTGAGTATTGTGCTTTTGTTCTGCTTCTGCTGTTGGGACGCTGCCGCCGCACGTCAGCCTGACGTAGACAAGCAGCCGTGCTTGGCGGACTGAGGGCTCGGGAATACGGTCCCAACCATCATGGGGACCGCGCAATCTGTGCAGGAGACGCTTAACGATCTCCTCCGTCAGAGGGACATTCGCATTGCCCGCCGGACACTGCACAGTTTTGTTAAGGAAGTAGACCGTGTTGCTCCATGGTATGCAGTCTCCGGGTCCCTTACCCTTCGTTGTTGGAACAAGCTAGGGAAGGACCTAGATGCAGAACATAAGAAGGGTACGTTAAGAAATGGCACTAAGGCTATATGGAAGATGGTCAAAAACTGTCTAGAGGATGAGGCTTGTTCCCTGGTCGTCAGTGAGACTCGGCAAATTTTAGAAAGGGTCCAGGATAGTCTGTCAGAAACCGAGCGGTCGGAAAGATTAGGCGCGCATGAAAGGGTACCCGAAACAAAGAAAAAAGGACTGCCCGTAGAGGCAAGGGCGAGGGAAGGGGGAGGGGAGAGTTCTCACCCTCCGCACTCGCAACCAAGGAAAGGGGACCGCCCGGAGGGGGCGAGAATGAGGCAGAGAGGGGAGAGTTCTCACACCCCCCCCCCACTCGCAACAAAGGAAAGCGGACCGCCCGGAGGGGGCGAGAATGAGGCAGGAGAGGCGGAGGCCACACCTCCCCCCACAGTTTGCACAACTTGCTCTAGACCAGGTGGGCCAAGGAAAATCTATCCCTGGGGGGATATGACTGCAGCCAGCCTGAAACCCAAAGAGAGCTCTTCAGAAGACTCCCTTTCGAGCTCTGAAGAAGAGCAAATTCTAGACCAGGAAGCGGCACGCTACAAAGCGGCACACCGCTACGAAGCGGCACGCTATCGCCCCCCTGACCTCTGTAATCGAAACCGAAGCAGCAGAACGCACTTACCGCGCCCCGTACCCTCGGCTCCCCCGCCCCCGCCATATGCATGGGGGACGGAAGGAGCCCATACATCCCAAACATCTTTATTTTCTGCTGACCTGCATAAGCAGATGAGACTAGCCTTTCCTGTCTTTGAGGGAGACGGGAATGGAAGGGTTCATGCTCAGGTAGAATTCAATCAGATTAAAGAGTTGGCAGAAGCGGTCAGAAAATATGGGGCCAATGCCAATTATACCATTTCCCTACTTGAAAGACTGGCCCGGGATAGGATGACCCCCCGAGACTGGCAAGATGTGGCCAAGGCCACGCTCCCCAGTAAGGGGAAATTTTTAGAATGGAAAGCCCTTTGGTATGATGCGGCCCAAGACCAAGCCCGTGCAAATCGCAACTCCCAGGAGGCTGCACAACATGCATGGACTGCTGACATGCTTACCGGACAGGGAGTGCATGCTGATGATCAAATAAATTTCCCTTGGGGGGTATACACGCAAATCTCCTCCTTGGCCATCAAGGCCTGGAAGGGACTCTCAGCGAAAGGGGAGTCGGGCAACCAACTCACTAAGATTGTTCAGGGCCCCCAGGAACCCTTCTCAGACTTTGTAGCTCGGATGGCTGATGCGGCGGCCCGTATTTTCGGAGACTCTGATATGGCCGCCCCCCTCCTAGAACAATTGATTTTCGAGCAGGCCACTAAGGAATGCAGGAGTGTTATCGCCCCACGGAAAGGCAAGGGGCTCCAGGATTGGCTAAAAATTTGTCGAGAGATTGGAGGCCCTCTCTCAAATGAGGGTTTGGCCGCTGCTATTCTTCGTGCGCAGCGCCCCCCTACGTCCGGTCCGCGTAAGGAGAGGACCTGTTTCAATTGTGGAAAACCGGGTCACTTTAAAAGGGACTGTCGAGCCCCTAGGGCCCCCCCCAGATTATGCTCCCGCTGTGGAAAAGGGAATCACCCTGCAGAACAATGCCGCTCCGTTAGGAACTTCTGGGGCCAATTACTTCCTCCCTTGCACCCCACTGAGTCAAAAAACGGCTTCAGGGGCCCTCGGACCCAGGGCCCGAACAAATATGGGACCAGGTTCGTCAAGGAAGGGGCCACTCTCCAGCCCCCCCCCCCCCGAGTCACTCAACTGGACCTCCGTGCCACCGCCGCCTTCACCATAACCCCAGAGTCTGGGGTGCAGGCTGTTCCGGCTACTCTGTCAGCCAAGGCTCCTCCCGGCTGCCTTGGCATTCTAGTGGGACGAAACACCCTAACCAAACTTGGGTTTATTGTTTTCCCGGGAGTGCTGGATTTGGGTCAGGCCGATTTCACTATTCTCTGCTCTTGCCCCACGGGAACCTTTGTCATCAAAGCAGGCGATAGGATAGCCCAGGTTATCCTTTTCCCAGCTGCTTTTCAGGACCCCAGGCAGACCCGTCCGATGAGAACATTGACGATGAGCCCAGAGCAGGCCTTCTTGGTAGTAGATCTGACTGAGAGGCCTAAGTTAACGCTCACCATCCATGGGAGGCGCTTTGAAGGCATCTTAGACACCGGCGCCGACCGCAGTATCATCTCCTCTCATTGGTGGCCAAAGGGCTGGCCACTGGTGAAGACGGACCATGCGCTCCAGGGCCTAGGTTAAGCACAGAGCCCTGATGTGAGTACGCAGCTGCTCCCTTGGCGTAGTGAGGAAGGGAAGGAAGGGACTTTCACACCTTATGTGTTGCCGCTCCCCGTGAACCTATGGGGTAGAGACGTGCTAGTAGCGATGGGCATGGTCTTAACAACCGACTACTCCCTAAAGGCTCAGCAGATGATGCATAAGATGGGATATCATCTTGGCGAGGGTCTAGGTAGGAAATCGAACGGCATAACAACACCTTTACAAGTGGAGGGGCAGACCGATAGGAAGGGGCTGGGTTTTTAGTCAGGGCCACTGGGGAGGAGCTGCCTATTCCCTGGACCACGACATCCCCGGTCTGGGTGCCTCAGTGGCCCCTGCCTATGGATAAGCTCCAAGCCTTGAAGACTCTTGTAGCAGAACAATTAAAGAGGGGATGTGTTGAGCCTTCTACCTCCCCATGGAATACACCGGTTTTTGTCATCAAAAAACGATCGGGTAGCTGGAGGCTTTTACACGACCTCCGTGCTATTAATGCCCAAATGGAACTGCTAGGCCCTGTGCAGCGAGGCCTTCCCCTGCTCTCTGCAATACCCGCTAATTGGTATTTATATATCATTGATATTAAAGATTGTTTCTTTTCCATCCCCTTACACCCTGCGGATCGCCCTCGCTTCGCGTTTACCATCCCGGAAATCAATCATAAGGGCCCTGATTCTAGATATCAATGGAAAGTCTTACCCCAAGGCATGGCTAATAGTCCCACCATATGTCAATTATATGTACACCGTGCCTTGCAGCCACTTAAGATACAGTTTCCTCAGCTCTATGTTATACATTATATGGATGATGTTTTAATGGCCTTTCATGATAAGAACATTCTACAGGAGGCATTCAGAGTCTTACAGGACTCCTTTGAAATATGGAACCTGCAATTGGCCCCCGAAAAAATTCAGTTCTCGGATACTGGGTCCTTCTTAGGAGCTAAAATATTTCCAAAATGTATTACCCATCAGCGGGTCCATATACAACTGCGGAATCTCCGCACATTAAATGACTTTCAAAAGCTTTTGGGAGACATCAATTGGCTGCGCCCCTCCCTGGGGATCCCCTCGAGTGAATTGGCTCCTCTATTTAAAACTCTGGAAGGGGATCCCGCTCTAGATTCTCCGAGGGAACTCACGATGGAAGGGAGAGCAGTGCTGCAAAAGATTGAGCAGGCCATAGGCAAGGCGCAGCTAACAAGGATAGATTACAACCTGCCCTGGCAGTTGTGTGTTTTCCCTACAGAGGGCGTCCCCACCGCCGCGCTGTGGCAGGAGGGGGCCCTTCTTTGGATTCATCCCCATGCCTCCCCCTCTAGGAGTATCGTGTCATACCCCGCTGCAGTTGCTGAATTGGCTCTGAAGGGCCTTCAACGTTCTCTTGAACATTTTGGACTCCATCCAGCAAAATTGATTGTTCCTTACACCTCACAACAGCGCCAGATATTGATGGCTGAGCAGGATTCCTGGTCAATCTTAGCCACAGTTTTTATGGGAGAAATGGATAACCATTTCCCCCAGCACCCTCTAGCCCGTTTTGCTGCCTTACATTCATTGATCTTTTCCGTGGTTACTGTAAAACACCCCATACCTGGGGCGACCACCGTTTACACAGATGGCTCCAAATCAGGTATAGGGGCCTATTCAGTTAATGGACAGGTGGTCCGTAGGAATTACGGCCCACACTCCCCACAAATAGTGGAATGTAAAATAGTGCTTGAAGTTCTTGCCCGCTTCCCTGAACCCCTGAATTTGGTATCTGATTCCGTGTATGTAGTGAATGCCCTGAAGGTCCTAGAAACTGCTGGGCTCATCAAGGATCGGAGCCCTGTCTCCCAGATTTTTAGGAAAATACAAAGCTGCCTTTTATTGCGGTGTAATCCCATTTTTATCACACACATTCGTGCACATTCATCTCTCCCTGGCCCCATGGCAATGGGTAACGCCCTAGCAGATGCCGCCACCCGCCCTTTGGTCATGTTGATAGAATCAAAGGAGCAAGCCCGCGTTTTCCATGACAAATTCCATGTCACCGCAGGCACCCTAGTACACAGGTTCAAGATCACTCGAGAGCAAGCTCGGGAGATTGTGGCCAGCTGTAAAAATTGTGTTCGGTACCTCCCCGTTAGGAACACGGGTATTAACCCTCGGGGCCTTAGGCCTTTACACATGTGGCAGATGGATGTCACCCACGTCCCTAGCTTTGGCAAGACCCAATTTGTACATGTCTCAGTAGACACCTGTTCCGGTGTGATTGTGGCCACCCCGTTAGGGGGAGAGAAAGCCACCCATGTCATCCAACACTGCCTGGAGGCCTGGAGCGCCTGGGGTAAACCTCGGGTGCTGAAAACTGATAATGGCCCTGCGTATACTTCCCAGAAATTCCGCCTGTTTTGTGCACATATGCAAGTCGCTCACGTGACGGGCATCCCTTATAACCCTCAGGGCCAAGCCATGGTGGAGCGGGCACATAGAACACTCAAAACCTACTTGGATAAATTAAAAGGGGGATGGGATCATATAGGGTCTCCCAGAAGCACCCTTGCCTTGGCCTCGTTTGTACTTAATTTTTTGAATTTGGACGATGCTGGCGAGTCTGCTGCTGACAGGCATGTGACACCCCCAAGGGCCTCACCCGCCCTGGCCAAATGGAAGGATGTCCTGGATAACACTTGGAAGGGCCCAGACCCTGTCCTTATAAAATCCAGAGGCGCGGTTTGTATATTTCCACAAGAGGCAGCCCAGCCTTTTTGGATCCCTGAGCGCCTAACCCGCCCCTTGAGGCAACCATCCCCCAATGCCCCTCCCTCTGAGGAGTCAGGCGAAGCGTTGATGACTCCAGGGTCGATCCCTGAGAGGGACTCTCTTTTCCTTTTCAGAGGCCATGAAGCAAGTGACCCGGTCCTTACCTCGATGGCTGCCCGTTCTTCACCTTCTGACCATCGCGAGTCCCGCATTGGCCGGCCTGGGCAGGCCAGGGAACCCGTCCGACCTTCTGACGACGCTGTATGGAACCCCGTGTGATTGCCGTGGAGGACATCAGAGGGCACGCCCAGAAAGATTCTCACAATCAGTGGACTGTGGGACTCGGACTGCATACTTAGCCATGCTCGGTAGCCTAACTGGCGGCGGGTTTACACAGTCCTGGCAATGTGTGGATAAGCCCAGGCTCACTAAACAGGGGGATCCCTGTCCTACAAACTGTGTAATGGTAGACCAGATGAATGCTATGTGTTATGACAGCTATTCTGAATCTACCCTAGGAGGAAAGAAGTATTTTACTGCAAGGCCCTATATGTCTTACGAGGGAACGTTCGGGGGTGACTGGTCAGTCGTCCCCTCCAGCAGAGGGAACCCTAAGTATGCTGCTGCCTCATGCACGGCCCCAGTGGGAAGAGATGCATGCTGGCCCATGCGAGCCCCCTTACACGTTTCCGATGGAGGGCCTACTGATGTGGTCCGGGAGGTGGAAGTGGGGCAGAAAATTCAACAGCTGATTCTTGCCCAGTATCCTCAGATTGAATATCATCCCCTGCTACTCCCGAAACCCCGGGGCATGGATTTGGATCCCAGTACTGAGAACATTTTGGCCGCCACACATTCGGCATTGAATGTTACTAACCCCACCCTGGCCGAAGATTGCTGGCTATGCCTACCTTATGGTGACTCCTGGCCTTTGGCAGTGCCCTCTTCTTTAGCTAATGACTCCACCCCCTCTGCTGTGCAGGTTGACAACTGCTATGCCAGCCTTCCCTTCAAGGTACAGCCTCTTGGCTTTAATTTTAGTCATTGCTTTTATAGGGTTGCTAATAATGATTCCTATGACATTGATATCGGGGTGCTGTCTACCTCTGGGTGTGAACAGTCTATTAATAGCACTGGCCCGCTGTGTGCTGGGACCAGCCGAGTTTTTGTGTGCGGCAGCAATCAGGCCTACACCCTTCTCCCGACGAATTGAACTGGCCTCTGTGGGCTAGCTATGCTACTCCCTGATATTGACTTACTTAAAGGTGATGAACCAGTCCCCATCCCATCTATAGATCACATTGTCCCTCGCCATAAGCGAGCAGTGCAGTTCATTCCATTACTACTGGGCCTGGGTGTCTCCGCGGCCGTGGGCACGGGTTCGGCGGGATTGGCCACAGCCCTTTCCTCCTACTCCAAGCTGTCCCAACAACTAGCAGATGATGTTACTAAAGTTTATCAATCCATTAAGGATCTTCAAGACCAAATAGATTCCTTGGCAGAAGTGGTACTCCAAAATAGGAGAGGTCTGGACCTCCTCACTGCGGACAGAGGGGGAATTTGCCTGACACTTCAGGAGAAATGTTGTTTTTACGCCAACAAGTCGGGTATAGTGAGGGACCGGGTTAGAAAACACCAAGAAGAATTAGAAAAAAGGAGACATGAGTTTTATGAGCGCCCATTTTGGTCGGCGTGGGGGGGTGTGTTGCCCTATCTCCTCCCCCTTTTGGGGCCCCTTGTTGGAGCATTATTACTGATCTCCTTTGGTCCTTGGGCATTCCAACGCCTAACTCAGTTTATTAAAGATCAGGTGAATGCCGTGACCTCACGCAAGGTGGAAGTGTACTATCACCGCCTGGTGCAAGCCTACCCAGGGGAAGACTCTGAATGATACTTGTACAACATTCTGTTCTGCACCTCCGTATAATACCGTGCCTTGTTTTTGATTGCGTATAATACCATGCCTTGTTTTTGATTGAATCTTAGCAGAGTGTAAGCTGGCGTAGGTGATGATGCCTAGTCTTTTTAGATCGTTTAGTCCCAATGGTTGCTCAGCCTAGGTGGTCTGTCCCCCCGCCGGAGGCATCGCCGCTTTAAATCAAGCTGCTCAGTGCTTTTTTTTAATGCTGAGTGTAGCCCTTGCACACTCGGGATCTGTGGATCCATTGCACGAGTTTGGGTGCACCGGCAATGGTCTCAGGGAAGGGTGTCAGACTAGATGGTACTGCACTGGGTCTCTCTCCTCCCTGACCCAGGGCGACGAGCCGCTTGCATAGGGCCGCCGTCGAAATTTTGCCCTGCCTGGAAAAGCGGACGGCGGGACAGGAGGAGCCTCATCGGATCCTGAAGAGGGACCCGTTGAGGCCACCTCAGTCTCTGGTATTTTTACAGGCAGTGGTGTCCATCGCCCCCTTTCTCGCAGAGACCGGCTCCTTAGTAAAGAGATAAGGGGGAGTTGTAGGGAGCCAGAGCACATGGAGCAAAGATGGCGCCGACATCCGGCTGCCCTAGGTGATAAACGACCTCCAGAGCGCGGGCCCCGGCATCGCCCCTCATGGGGTGATTGGAGGACAGCCAACTGGTGAGCAACACGTCAGAAGTGAGGGGTCTTCTCTATAAAAAGGATATCGCTCTGAGGGTCAGGGCCTTCCTCCCCCCACTGGTGTACTTGTGGAGATCTCCAATAAACTTGCTGCAGAAGGACCCTCAACCGGTGTCGTCTCTCTTTGCTGGCGAAGGGAAACCGCGACAACGCGATTTACAGCACAGCAGGAAGATTGCAACATGGAACACCTTCAAGAGCGTGGAGGAAGTAGTTAAGAGGTCAAAGAACCTCTGGTTCCAAACACATCTTTTCGACTCCACCATTCTTCCCCTACTAACATATGCCTCAGAGACTTGGGCCCTAGGGAAACAGGATGAGAATGCTATTCAGGTATTCCAAAGAGGAGTTGAAAGAGCTATGCTTGGAGTATCATGTTTCACTCACGTGACAGAGGAATCCGGAGTTCCGAACTCTGTCCACGATCAAGAATCATGGACACTGTCTTGTTTGCCAAGGCATGGAAAATCAGATGGGCCGGACGTGTAATGCGATTTAGAGACGACCACTGGACTGGAGCTGTTACCAACTGGATTCCATGGAACATCAAAAGACTGTGTGGCCGCCCACAACGAGATGGTCAGACTTCTTTGTCAAATCCTGAATGAACAGTTTGAGGCTTTTCATGTTCCTGGAGCGAGCAGATACCATTGTGCTACACTAGCACGCAACAAGAACAATGGAGACATTACTGGTGCCTCCTCGAGCAAATTGAAGATCAATGGGATGACAAGTGATAGTAGTGATTAGTGATGATACCTAGCTAATTGTACCATAGATAATTTAAGATGATGTTTTAGTGAAGGATTACTAAAGAGACATTAACTAATTTTGCTGAAAAACTTACATGACAGAAGTTCATATACTTTATTTTTCATAGTTTATTCCTTGAAACTATCAACATCTTGGTGAGTAACAATCATGACCTTAAACTGTGTCATAAATCTCAATATTATTTGGCGCAATTGAAAAAATATAGAAGTTATTGTCTTATATACTTGAAAAACAGTGTTAATCTGGGTTCAGTACTGCTTTCCAGTCTAAGATAAGATTCCAAATTGTCTTAACTGCTGGGTGTAATCTTAGTGGAAAACAAAATCTTTTCACACGTAGATCCCTGATAGGTGCTTGGATCCCCTCTATTTAAATGATTATATTCACAAGCCACTACTCACTGCTCATTCTGCTCTTCTGCTTTCATATTCCTTTTTTTTTAATCACTGCCTGGCTTTCCCAAGGTGGTGTCGTATACTCTTCTAATTTCAGGCTCAACCACTAATAATGTCTTCCAATTTGTTTTTTTGGAGATCCCTAGGAAATTCTCAACTATAGACTCAAATGCCAGAGGTTCTACTAGAAATCTTTACTTGATGGCCCAGTGATAGATACTGGGAAGACCATATTGTATATAATACATAACGTCACAAATTTTATCTCAAAAGCAAGTGTGGGATATACAAATTGGTTTTGATGGGAGCTGTGTGTGTATGTGTATCTGTGTGTGTGTGTGTGTGTTTCTGTCTTTTAAAAAATGCTTCCTGAAAAACTTGTCTCAAGAATATAAAATTCCAAAGTTTATGCTTGTGCATGTAGCTTTCAGTACTTAAAGTTTGAAAGATAATCTAGCTGAGTATTCTTGGTGTTCATTTTATTAAGGTGTTTTGTTTTTGATATCATACCATTCTCTTCTGACCTATTAGAATCTCATTTTTAGAGATAAACTCTGAAACTCATGGGAGTTTCCTTGTATGTAGGTTCCTTATTTGATTTATTGCTCTTAATATTTTGTCCGTGTCTTTGTTTTTGTTATTCTGTGTTTTTGAGTTTGGGTTTAAGGCAAACCACAGGCATCTTCCACAGGTGTTGGAAGAGCCTGTGAGTGCTGGTCTTTTAAGTGGGTGAGCAGAGTTCGATTCCCGCCTTCAGATATTTGCTCCAGCTGATTAGCTCAGTTGGTTAGAGCGTGGTGCTAATAACGCCAAGGCTGTAGTTTTGATCCCCATACAGGTCATGGGCACAATTTAAGGGTGGGAGCGATAGCACAGCAGGTGAGGCATTTGCCTTGCATGGGGCCGACCCGGGTTCAATTCCTCCATCCCTCTCGGAGAGCCTGACAAGCTACCGAGAGTTATCTCGCCTGCACGGCAGAGACTGGCAAGCTCCTTGTGGTGTATTCGATATGCCAAACACAGTAACAACAAGTCTCACAATGGAGACATTACTGGTGCCTGCTCGAGCAAATCGATGAGCAACGGGATGACAGTGATACAGTGACAGTGAGCTTGGGTCTTTTTGGTTTGGACTCTTTAGACTTCTATAATCTGGGTTGAAGCATGAATTCTTTAACTCTGGGTAATTTTCAGTTATAATTTTGTTCACTAGTTATTCTTTTATCTTGCTTTCCTGTTCCTCAGGGACTCCAATGACTCTTTTTTGGTACTGACAATGGCCTTTATTAGTTGCAGTGATCGGCAAGGAGGGACATGACAGCTCTTGCTCCTGGGGCAACTTCAAGGGCCTGCTCCAGTAATTTTTAATTTTTATATTGTTCCTCTTGAATTCATCTGATAGTTCTCTGGTGTGAACTATTTCCAACCTTCCCCTCCTCTACCAGACCATCTTCTATTGTTTTCTAGAGATCTCTAGCATCTCATCTTAGTAGAAAATCACTGATACTTTTCTCAAGTACTGTTACACTACTGCTGAGTCCATTCCATTGATTTTTTTTTAATATCGTCTACCGTACTCTCCAACAATTTCACTTCTGATTATAGTTTTCTCATTTCCACACCAATACTTGTATCATCTGTGTTTCTTTGAGCTCATTAAAAATACTCATCATGATGATGTCTCTACAGTCATTATCTGAGAGATTATAGAGCTGGTTGGTATTGGTAGAGATTTCTGGGCTATTGTCTTTCCTTACTGAGATTGGTGGGCTTATTTCCCTTACTCTTTCCCTTGCTCCAGTGGTAGCTTTCTGTGAAATTAGGCTGAGAATTGCTCTTTCCCGTGTCTGCTGGTCTTCTACAAAAAAATTTCTAGCTTGTTATTTTTGAGTCCCAACACTTTCCTTCTCTCTCTCTTTCTCTCTCTCTCTCTCTCTTTCTCTCTTTCTCTCTTTCTTTCTTTCTTTCTTTCTTTCTTTCTTTCTTTCTTTCTTTCTTTCTTTCTTTCTTTCTTTCTTTCTTTCTTTCTTTCTTTCTTTCTTTCTTTCTTTCTTTCTTTCTTTCCTTTCTTTCCTTTCTTTCTTTCTTTCTTTCTCTCTTCTTTCTTTCTTTTCTGCGTCACACCTGGCTATTCACAGGGGTTAATCCTGGCTCAATGCACTGAGGAATTACTCCTGGTGGTGCTTGGGAGACCATATGGGATGCTGGGAATTGAACCCGGGTCCTCTGAGTGCAAGATAAATGCCCTACCTGCTGTGCTATCACTCCAGCCACCAATGGAGCTAATTTCAATACGACCTTGGCCCTACCTGTTCTCTGACTGTAATTAAAGTGTTGGTGATTAGTTACCACCAGAACCATATTGTGAGGGATTTCCTTTGTGATTGGTGGATGGAACAAGGCATACAATATTAATAGCATGAAGTCTTTGACACAATCAGGGCTGCCCCATAGTCTGTGGGTTTAGTGCAGGAGGAGGGGCAATGGGTAGAGATATCCATGTGGTTCAGGGTGTAAGCAGCTCTGATTAGAGTTATGGGTTAGATACATGCCCCAAGTGGCTTTGATGATCAGTGCTGGGAGAGAACTGGGTGTATTGTTTATATTTTTGATATTTAATACAGCGGTAGGGATGGAGAGATAGTACAATAGATATAGCATTTGCCTTGCATGAGGACGACCCAGAATCAATCCTATACATTCCATCTGATCCCTTGAGCATCCTCAGCAGTAAATCCTGAGCATCACTGGGTGTGACTACAAAACAAAAAAAATAGACAAAAGTGGAAATATAGGCTTGAGTTGTGCACAGGCACAACTATGAAGATACTATGGAGAGTACTAGGTGGAGAGGTTAAGGGTGGCCTGCCAGCTGTTGGGAAAACAGAGTTACCAGAATAAATCTCTTGGAATTACTATCTAGCACAGTTCACTGGGCAGTAATGAGGACATTATTTAAATTCACATTATCACAGGGTTTTAGTTAATAATGTTTAAGGGCATATATCTAAATAACAAACCATCCAGAATATTCATCATAAAGGAAACATCATTAAAGCAGTAGGAATACTTTTATGCTAAGAACTTAGAGCTTTTTCCTAATGTACTTAATATTTCAATACTTTTCAATGAAAAACACTACTTGGATGATTACAATCTTTATATAAATAAATGTTTAATTGAAGTCTATGACTTTGTAGTATTGAAATACTAATAAAGATTTCAACTGGAATTAAAATCTCTTTTTCAGGTTTAGGCCATGGTTGATAAGGTATTTATTTTTTTCTTGTGTTTGGAAGATTTAATGTACTTTCTACAAAACTACAAAATATGCATGATTTAGTTCTATTCAGAGAAAACATGCTTTCCTTTTCTGTATATTTGTAAATGTGCTATCACTCATGTAACTATATTGATATCTGAAAATATTTGTCATAGTGTGAGAAATACAAAACTCTACTGCCTTTAATTCTGGATTACAAGTCAATGTATAAAACTGCTTCAGATGTCAAGAACCCAGAGAAATTATTTTGATGAAATTAGAGGACACTTGGCTTTCTGTATTACTTCCTTTTATATATTCTATGTTTCTATACTATTTATTCTGAATATAGATTTTGTTGGGTTTTTGTGGCAATAATAAAACAGAGAGCATCTGGTTTGTAGGCAAGAAAAAAAACACTAATCTAAAACTAGAGGTTATGTGACTCACTATTGTCTTCTCTTAAAACAAACATTCTGAGTTTCTTTACTGGAAGAAAGGCCAATACGAAAATTTATTAAAATGAGGCAACTGGAGGATAGATTTATGGAACGTAAATGTAAAAGTCTTAAATGAAGATAATAACCATACAGATAGAATTAGAAATGCAGCATTTATGAGAAACTGAATTAAACAAAATTTTATTACATAATATGTAGGCAGATTGAAAACATGAAGAATGAGATGATTCATAATTAAAATAACACTAATGGTATTACTATGGTACTAATATATTTATTAAGTATTTGTAAGCCAACAAAGTGCTAAGTAAAACATGTGTTTTCTCCTATATAATTCTCAGAAAAACACTAGGTCATATTCTTACTATTATCATTTTTGTGTCAAAGTAAAAATTTATCTGTAAAATAATTTTATAATTACACTAAATCTGTGGATGCCAGAAAAGTAATGCAATGGAAATGATTTGGTTAAGAATAAAAATAAAGACAATATCAGTAATTAAAATTGCTAATATTTATTACATATGTCATTGCCTTTCACTTTCTCTATAGGTCTTTTCTCATAGTCATAATCCTTTGACATAGGTACTATGATTATTATCCTTTTACAGTCAACAAAATTAAGTCATTGAAAATTACTTAACTTTAGAGGAGCCTCTTATAAATATTATCACTTCTCCTTGTCCATTTTCCAAAATCAGTTGAGAAGGAAGCCAAGATGTCAGCCAATAGAAAACAAAAATATTAGGTTTATAACTATCATATTGGAATGTGGACAACTGGCCTTTTTAAAAACAAATAATAGATGTTGCTTTACTATGTATGGGCCTTTACAAATGGGACTTGGGTACCTGGAAGAGATAAGGCACGAGCAGGCAAAGATCTCTGTTCTGAGAAAGAAAAGCAGGCTGAGCCTTGAATTCTTTTGCTTTCTTACTTTACTCACCAACAAGATATGCCATCCATTCCTAAGATGAAAAGAGGTCTAAATAATGAAAGTAATGAAATCCCTGCAGGTGGATGGAAACAGCAAGAATGCAGAAAAAGCGTTTCCCTCAGCAAGTTACTTAGTGGAGAATCAGGGTCTCTCATTGTACACTGGCATTCTTTCTTGTGTTTCAATAAGATAATGAATATAAAACACTTAGTATAATGTCTGGCACAATAAATTGGAGCTATTCAAATCATCAGTGTAGAGCTGATGCAGGATTTTATTCTTCCTTATTTTTTTTTCTTTTAGTGCCTCGGCTCATATACTTTGTTTTGCTTCTCAAGGCGTGTTCAGGGGAGTGTATTGGCTAGAGATCTTGTAAACAGTATAACTCTGCCTTATTCTCAACTACCTAAGATTTGATGAACAAGTGGCAGAGATCTCCAAAAAAGCATTGTATCTCTCTCAGCAGCTGCATGTAGAGTGAAAGCCTGTCACTCAGTAGGAAGGCATCCAACTTGCAATGGTCCAGCAGCATTCTGGGTTTGTTTCTTTCCAAATCAGCTTTAACTAGGTCATGAGTAAAGCAAAAGTAATTTTTTTTTAAAGAAAACTACTGCTTTGTCCACAAACACCTTGTCAACTTCAAAGACACACTTCTGTGGGAATTAAACAGCTTGAGCAGAATGCTGCCAATTTACAGAAAGTTTGAAGATTCTTGAGGAGTCTTTGATGATAGCAACTACCTTTTTCATTAATTTTAAAGGCTATGTTATGATTAGCCCACAGTTTGAAGAAAAAAAAAGACAAATAGCAAAAGATACTTGGTGAAAAGCTCATTTATTTCTTGTGAGTTAAATTATGGAGTCAGACAAAGGTTATGGAGTCAGGTAAAGATTTTTAGTGGTGTGTGCATACCCTATATATATGTGTCAAATATTTGTGCATATGTACGAATATGTATAATAAATATATACGTTGTCTATCCCGGGCATATAAATGAATCTCTGACAACACAGATGCCTGCAGAAGGACATTGAGAAATAGAGATAGAGAGACAGAAAGAGAAAGAGTTTGACAGAGACAGAAAAAGAAGCAAAGTTTGAGATACTTGAATTTCTTCATGCCTATATCCCAGCTATACCATTTATTGGAATTTAGGCACTGTATTATTTTTCAAAAATGTCTTAACCAAGACCTTTTCTATCTTGATTGCTTTCATGTCCCCAGTGTCTGGTGCAGGACCTTATGTAAAGCAGACAGTCAATATTTGTTGATAGTTGAACATATAAAATATTGAAATTGGAAAATATTAGTTAATATGATGGCATGAAATTCATGATATGAAAATTTCTGATAGTCTGTAGCTTTCACTTACCATGTCAACAATTGTTTTGAGTACTAACTGTACCTTGGAAGCTATACAAATCTCTGAAGACACTGCTACATAACTCATAATTCCTAAACTTAATGAAGTCAGTTTTATGCCAGGATTAATGAATCTTGAGGCACCAAATCCATCTCATTATTTATTTGAAGATTTTTCTATTAAACAGATTTGGAGGGGTGGCACCTTTCTGAAGTGCTGATAAATGCTTATTTTTAATGTCTCTGAATGATGATGAGGTGATGACAATGTTCTACACATTACTTTGTTCTTCTATGAGTTAATAAAAGCAGCATCCTTCTGTCTAGTTTTGTATTTAACCAGTTAAGTTCAACAACCAGGATTTGAGTTTACTTTCACAGAAACTCACAGAAGAAAAGAGATGATGACAAAGAAATATTCTTTGTTATCTTTTAAGAATCTGCCTCAGCAACAGACATAGTGCAGGTCACTTGACATGCTTTCCCTGAACCTTAATACATGTGGCATGGTTAGGGTGATTATTCTAGTCTTACAGTGGAGAAAAATCTGATTCAAAGAGTGATCTTACATAATTATGACAGTGATTCATACCCATAAAACAAACTCTAAAAGCTATTTCTTTCACCAGACCCTCCTGCCTATCTTTATGATTGATAATCATTATAAGAGAATTGTTTATATTCAAAATTTTGGATTTCATTAACTAGAAGTCCCAAGGTTTTTTTTATTAAGGTAATTATCAGAAATTTGGTATCCCTGCCAGAGAATCAGTAAAAATTCAATTGTATTAAATAAATAACCACTTCTAATTGAAACTTAAATAGCTTAATATTTAGGAACTAAATATTTGAAGTGAAAACGGTATCAGCAAATATATAGCATTTATATAAAACCATCTATTTCAAGCAAGGATTAGGTGAGTCCTCCAAATATTTTGATTGTTGTTCAGTTTATATTTTAAATAATGTAGCTCAGACTATAAAAACATGGCTTTTATTCTTTGATCTTAATCCTGCTTTTCTTTCGTAAGAGAGTGGTATTTTTATGGGCCAGTGAAGCTTATATACCATTGAGTGACATTTAGATACTATAGTCATTTCCATGTGAGGAGAATTAATCTCTTTCAGAAGAGAACTGGCTCCTTCTGCCTGCGCCTGGTTTCATCACTTGGTGTCTTTACTCACATTTGCTGCTTGCAGGAACACAGCCTTCAGCAGTGTTTTAAATCCTTGATAAAGAATCTTGTCTTATTAAGATGCAATGTGATACTTTGTTTCTTGAACAACCTTTATGCCATTTTGTGACAATTAACAAATGTTTTTTGTTTTGTCAATGTTTACTTGCTTTCTAGGATTATGAGAAGATTGTATGAGAGTTAGTGGGGGAAAATTTAAATTTTTGCAATGGTAAATAGAACAAATATGCCAGAAGATGTTTATGAAATGGAAATGTAGTCTTTACATTAAATTAAAATCTTTTTAATGAGCTGAGACTTCAACTCAGGGTGCATCTCTGAAATTATTGATTTGATATGGCAGGGGGTTAGTTTTGTATCAGGAAACTTTTTCTCTTTCATACTTTTAGTCAAGCTCCCTGGCTTTTTTATTTCTTCAGGCAGTGGCACACATGCTGGTTAAGTGTGCAATTTTTCTTTCTCTACCTGTCATTCTTTTTTATTCCATCACCCCTTTGAAGTTTTATTCTTGGTTCCTCTGCAACAATACTGCAACAAAACATTACTGATGGCTAAACAGACCTGAATATAAACAATATTTGAGAACATCTCAGGGTTTTTGTTTTTGGTCCTGTTTACTCTGCCCTTTGGCAAAGGTCCATGACACATAGTAAATTGCTCTGTGAAAAATGTTAGTTTAGTCACTGTTTGGTAATTGGGAGTACATTTGACCCCATGGACTTGTTCCAGATTTCCATACTGGGGGGTCAGGCCACTGTTCTAATTGGAATTAAATTGGCATTTGAGATTGGGGTTTCTTTGCCATTTAGACCCCTGAGATCACTGTCTGCTTATTTGTCTTTTAGTATTTTATAACCACAGTTTCATAACTGTGATCACTAAGCTCTGTTGGAAAATTTAATATAACAGAGGTGGTAAGATTAAAAAGAGAGAGAGAAGAGAGAGAGAGAAGAGATTCACTTTGGTGGTAAAAATCCCAGAGGAAACTCAGATTCAGCCTGAACTGCACTTCCTTGTTAGTATTCAGCTTTTATATAAATGACAGCTGTAGGATGTTTGAAGCAGACTGGAAAGAGATGACGGAAGTAACCCCAATCATTAAAGTAAGAGACAAAAACAGTGGAGTAGGCAAGTATCCTCTGTTAGGAGCAGGTAAGACTAATATATCTGCTCCTGACAGTCAATACGTCAAGTTGCACAAATTATAGGCTTTTACCAAGGGAATTTTGGAGTGAAATTAAGGTTTTAATATGAATTCCTTCTGGTGACAGTTATCAGTTTGAAGAAACTGTATTATACCTTACAGACAGAGGGCACCCAGCACAGGTCACTGAATTTCAGTCTTTTGGTTGTGCCTAACCCATTCTGTGTAGCCTGCTTCATATAAAGTACTGAAATGGAAGAAGATGTTTTTAGAGAAAGAAAGTGGGAGGGTATGCAAGCTCTTAAGACTAATTCTGCATATGTATCATGGGAAAATGTATCTAGTTAAAAAAAAACATGCACACAATGCACCCTATTTACACTGGTGTCTCCTTAAGACCTAATTATTTTTGAAGCAGGAGAATTTTTCATATAGTCACCCACCCCCAAAGGAAAAGTCAAATATATAATTAGCTCATTTTCTCAGTTTAATGATAAAAATGTGGAATTCTTTGATGTTAAAAATTTTTAATTTACTATTGGAGATTATTTTATGGTTTTGAAGTTTACTTTGAAGAATCTTTTATCTTATTTCCTATAGTTTAGTAAAATACATGTAACTTACAAGTCTACTAATGAAGTGAAATATATTATTTGAATAGGAAAGGGAGATGGTAGAAATTAGGGAAAGAATACATCTGGTTTTTCTTATTGGAGTAACAAGAAATAAAGTATACCATTAGAAAGGGAAAAAACAACAAATACCAGGGATGCTTTGATACGGTGTTGGTGGATGTAGTAAATAGAAGTGCGTGTGTGCATGTGTGTGTGTGTGTGTGTGGTTGTGTGTGTGTATGAGATGAGAGAGACAAAAACTTAGACACACAGAGCTTACCAGGGATCCAGCATTCCATTGTTTCTGCACTGAACTCTGTGATCAGATTTTCTTTTTGTTTAGTTTCTTTTTCTCTGTGAAATTCGTTGCTATTGAGTCCTTCAGTCTTTGTATGTTCTGCAAGTATACAGTCAGAAGGACTTTTTTTGGTGGCAACACTTATTTATAAGATTGTAAATATGTATGTTAACTCATGTGTAAGCACACCATGTTGAACACCAGGGTAGCAGTATATTTTAATCTCTATCCATAGAACTCTTTCCATTCATTCCCCACCCTCCTTTTCACTGGGCACTGTCTATTCCTTGTTTTGTGTCTTTATATATATATACATATATATATAGGCTATGAATGAGAACATCTAATATTTGTATTTATGTTTCTCATTTATTTTATTTAGTTTGATGCCTGGTGTAGCAGATCCATTCATGTTGTAGCAAAAGGCAAGATTTTATCATTTTTTAATAGCTGAGTAGTTTTTTTGGACAGGCAGAATGACATCCCTTTGCTTTATGTCATGTTTTCATGAGCCATGTATCTGTTGTTAGGCTGTTTCTAGATGTTGCCTACTGTAAGTAGTTCTGCAATGAACAAAGGTCTGTAAACATCTTTAAGAATTATTTATAATTTTTTGAAAACTGTACATACTATTTTCCATAGAGGCAAAAGAATTACTGTTTGTGTACCAACAGTACTGTTTACCAATAATAAACGAAGGTATGTTTTTCCTATATTCCTGACAGCATGTGTTCTTTCTGGACTTTTTGATATAGGACATTCTCACAAATATGAGGTGATATTTATTTTTTAAATGTCATTTTCTTATTTTTTCTATTTCTTTTTAAAAATTTATTTATTTTTTAATTAGTGAATCACCATGAGGGTACAATTACAGATTTACACATTTTTGTGCTTGTTTCCCTCATACAATGTTCGAGAACCCATCCCTCCACCAGTGTCCATTCTCCACCACCAATGAACCCAGTATCTCTCCCACCCCCCAATCCCATACCCTCCACCCCGCTTCTGTGACAGGTTATTCCCTTTTGCTCTCTCTCTCTTTTTGGGTGTTGTGGTTTGCAATAGAGGTATTGAGTGCCCATCGTGTTCAGTCTCTAGTCTACTTTCAGCACGCATCTCCCTTCCCAAGCGGGATCTCCATCAACATTTTACTTGGTGTTCCCTTCTCTATCTGAGCTGCCTTTTCCCTCAGCATGTGAGGCCAGCTTCCAAGCCATGGAGCCAATCTCCTGGTACTTATTTCTATTATTCTTGGATGTTAGTCTCTACTCTGTTATTTTATAGTCCCGAGTCAGAAAGAGAGAGACAGACATAGAAAGATTGCACTCATATATGAAATGCTTAAAGTGTCATTTTCATTGTTACTTTATTTGCAATTTCTTGATAATCAGTGATACTGACATTTTTCAAAAATTATACCTCTTGTATACTTTCTTTGAAGATGTGTCTGTAGAGCTCTTAACCTCATTTTGTGATTTTTGTTGTATTGCTAAGTTTTGTGAGTACTACATATATGTATGTATAGATATATGCATATACATATATACATATATAATCTGGTCTGGAGCAATAGCACTGAGGTAGGGCTTTCACCTTACATGTGGCCTACTGGAATTCGATTCCTCTACCTCTCTCAGAGAACCCGGCAAGCTACCGAGAGTATCGTGCCCGCACGGAAGAGCCTGGCAAGCTACCCGTGGTGTATTTGATATGCCAAAAACAGTAACAGCAAGTCTCAAAAAGGAGATGTTACTGTTACCCGCTTGAGAAAATCGACAAGCAATGGGATGACAGTGACAGTGACATATATAATCTATTTTTTGGTTTGTTTTTATTTTTTGGTCCACACTCAGTGATGCTGGGCCAGGCTTACTCTTGACTCCTGACTTTGCACTCAGGGATCACACCTGACAGGCTTGGGTACCATATGTGGTACTGAGGATCAAACCTGGGTCAGCCATATACAAGGCAAACATTCTACCCACTGTACTATTGCTCCAGCCCCATGATATTATCCTTTTGTAGGATGTGTAATATGTGAATACTTCTACCCACTCAATAGGACTTTTTATTTAGTGATAGTTACTTTCACAGAGAAACTTTTTAGTTTGATGTAATCCCATTTATTTTGTTTTTATTTCTTGCCAATGTGCTTAAATCACCAAACATACTATTGAAACCAGTATCATGAGAGCTATGTCTATTTTTTCTGTGATGTATTTGGGTCTAACACCTAAGTCTAAAACACTTATGTTAATTTTTTGTGTGTGGTATGAATTTTTGTGTGAGTATAAAATTGCCAATCAATTTTTCCAGAAACATTTGTTGAAAAGGTTTTCCTCACTATTTTATAATCTTGGCCCTTTTCCTCTAAAATCAGCCAACACAAGTATACCCATTTTCACCATTATTATTTTTAGTTAGCATAATATTACAGCAGTTAGGCAATAAAAAGAAATAAAAGGATTCAAATTTGAAAAGAAGTCAAATTATAATTATTTCAAACAACACAAGAATGTAAATATAAAATCTTAATAATTTTACCAAGATAATTAGAAAAAAATATAAAAGTTGCAAGACTATGGAATATCTGAAATCTGTTATGTTTCTATATATAAACTATGAACTAAAGAGAAATTTTTAAAAGTTCCATTTACATTTGCATCATAAAAATCTAGTACCCAGGAATTAATAAAGGAGGTGAAAAGAATTTATTGTAAACTATTTCATTTTAAAAATAAATAAAACACACTATAAAAAAGAAATATATTGCATGTTTTTGTATTGGAGAATTAAAATTGTTAAAATTATCATCTTATCGAAAGTACTATACAGAAACAATGCAGTCTCTATCAAAATTCCAATAACATTCTTCAACAACAAAGAACAAATGCAATGGAAATTTGTGTACAATCACAAAATATCCAAATAACTACTAATGAGCAAAAGGACAGGCAGAATGACATCCCTTTGCTTTAAATTATTCTGTAATGCTCTAGTAATGAAAACAGCATGGTATTGAAATAATAGCCACCACTTAGACCAATGGAATCAACTTTAGAACCCAGAAATAAATGCTCACACAGAGGAACGATCACGATCACGATCACGATCACAAAATCCCATTAATCACCGATTTCTCCCGGTGGGCTCAGTAACCTCTCATTTCCTCCTTTCCCTGAGATCTTAGAAGTCGATCTCAACTGGCCCTCCCAAGGATGTCACACTGGGGGCTCTTTCAGGGTCAGGGGAATGAGATCCAGCTTGTTACTGGATTTAGCATATTAATACACCATGGGAAGCTTGCAAGGCTGTCCTATGTGGGCAGGAAACTCTCAGAAGCTTCCTAGTTTCTCCCAGAGGGAGAAGTAGGCTACAAGATATCGCTTCTGGGAGCTTGCTTTTAAGTCTCTGGGTGCTGACCGGTTGATGGAATTACACACACCTGGGTTCCTCTGCTGGTTCATGAATGAGGCCTGTCCGAATGTGTTGAGAGGGGCCTGGAGCATGGCTGTAGCTAGGTTCCGGTGGTCTTCGGCTGCTGGGAGCTCTGCTCGGGGTGGGGAGGGAAGGTGGAGCCCACCCCTCCGAGGGGCCCCGGGGAAGACAGCCAGGCATGCGGGCAAGAGACTCATATAGACAATTAAATTTATTACAAAGAATGCATATTTATTACAAAGAATGTATATTTTAAAGCTTTAACATTGTGTATTAGACATTCCATTCTGGAGTTGACCAGATACAAGATAGGGGTGCATAATTTCTTTGTATGTGACACTCTTTGTTGCTTCTTTTTTAGTATTTCCTAAATAAAATTATTTACTTTGACATAACAAGAATGGTGGAAGGTCTTGGGCACTTCGGTGGTAATGAAGGGTACCTTTGCTTTGTACAACCAAACCACAAACATTGACTACATTGAAAATGTGTTTATATAACAGAGAGAAAAGCTTTAAATATTTTAAGGGCATATTTATAAAAACTCTATCTAGGTAATATAGATAAGGGAGCATTTGCTCTAAGGTTTTGTGGGTGAAACCTAAGCTACAATTTTCATGAAGATTTTACAGCAACACTGCCAGAAGTCAATCTGCATTGGAAATAGGAAATTCATGGGGGAGAAAAGCAACTACAACTACAGTTTAGTGAAGAGGAAGTGTTTCAAATTTTCCTCCAGTAATATGTTAAAGACTTAGTGGTAAGGTCATGTGTAGTCAGTTTTGTGTTTCAGAAATATAAAACAAATGTTTTTTTGAAATGGAAATAATAGAGCACCACATATAATGGAAGAAGACATCTTTGCATATCTGGGCAGAACCTAGCATGGTTCTGAGCATTCAGTTAGGCGGGAGAACATGGCTCAGCTGTCAGGTATTGATGCGCTCCCAGAAGCGATACTTTTCCTTGTTGGCAAGACTGAGCCATGATAGTAGTCAGTTTGCAGTACCAGAAATATAAGCTTTGGAGGCACAGTACCATCTGCGAGAGACGGTTCTGGTATTTTGGAAGTTCCCCAAAGCATTAAAATTTTTTTTTTCATTTTTTGGGTCACACCTGACAATGCTCATGGGTTACTCCTGGCTTTGCACTCAGGAATTACCCCTGGCGATGCTCTGGGGACCATGTGGGATGCTGGGAATCGAACCAGGTTGGCC
This sequence comes from Sorex araneus, assembly GCF_027595985.1. Classification (NCBI taxonomy): domain Eukaryota; kingdom Metazoa; phylum Chordata; class Mammalia; order Eulipotyphla; family Soricidae; genus Sorex; species Sorex araneus. The sequence goes on along the minus strand of NC_073305.1, from coordinate 130,481,463 downwards.
ACATGCAAGGCAAACACCCTACCTGCTGTACTATTGCTCTAGCCCCAAAGCATTACCTTTTTTCCAGAATTCATGTCTCTGCAAACAGAGGTTGCATGAGGCAGCATCATCTGAAAGGAGGCTAGGTGCAAAACAGTGTATCAGAGATGCCATTCAGTTCTTGGCTTACTACTGCTTGGGGTTTGGGCACTGTGGAGTGTCATATATCAGAAACATCAGACACCAGACTGGGTAGATTCATTTTAAACTTGTGATCAGGGGAGAAGGAAAAGTCAGATGGAACCTTGTGACTAGGAGGGACTATACCTAAACATATAGAAGTTCTCTTTGGGATTCTCAAAAACAATTTGAGGATGGGGTGGAGTAGGATCGTCATTAGGGTGCTCCACTCTGGATAGTGAATTATGGTTCCTGAAAACCAAGCAATATTGCATTTTAATGTAACTTTGTCTTGTTCCTGCCTACCTTAATTTTGCCCTTTTCACTTGACCACTGTTTTGACTGAAGAGCCCCACTGAAATATCTCTTGGGCATGATTGATTTGTCACCTGGAACTACTTAGATGTGGTTGGGTGGAAACTTTCATGGATTCCTTGTAATTGAGCAAGAGGATCACGATACTTGGAAGAGTCACAACTACTTTGAGATTCCAATTTATTATAAAGGACTCGTTCTGCTTTTATTCTACACTTCAGCTTAAATAAACATTTTCCCAATTGACATATATATATGTATATATATACATATATATATTTTGAAAAGTTTAAACACACTGATTTCCTGTTTGAGATAAATTTCAGCACAATAGAGTAGAAAAATATTACTTAATATACTTACTATATATTTTCATCCAGATTATAGGCTAGTATCAATATTTGACTCTCAGAGAACTCTGTTTTCAGCAATATTTATTAGTCTTATTTGAGTAAAGTTTAAAGATCGCTTTTCAGCTTTTTTTTTAGAATTTATAGATTTTCTAGCCTAGAAATATGTCTGTTCTTTCACTCCAATAAGTTCCACAAGACAAAAATTACTTAGACATAGAGTACATTATAACTTTGCCATAATGGCAGGATAGGAATTAACTAATTAACCTCTGTTTTCTGAAAACGGTTTCTCATGGCCAGGGAGGAACAAATATTAGACAGACAGTTGGACTGTTTGCTTTTTTTGGCTCACGAACAAGCGTTAATGTCTCACAGAAGGCTGAGCAATGTTCACAAGTCGTCCACAGTATGATTTATTTTTATGACTTACTGACATATGTTATGGGCAGTGGAATGGGATGTCTTCTTTTTTCCCTGTGGCTTGTTAAGTATTTAAATGAATAGACAAGACCATGCATCTTCTTCCTCCAGGAGCCCTATGGGTCATGCTTTTTCATCTTTCTTCTTATTGAAGCAGACAAGAATGGAAATGTTTGCAAATGGGGCTTTCTTCCTAATTTAGCAAAGTTCAAGAAAGTGCTAACTTCTTTCCAAGTGTTATCTCCAAATGTTCTTTACAAAAATTCATTTTCTCATTGCAGATTGGGTCATGGGCTGTGGAAGAAGTTTGGATTTCTACTTCCACTACCTAGAATCACATCCTGTCATTCTCCCCTCTGATCTGTCCAACTTATAAATTGCTGACATTCCTGTATCTGAAAGTTAAGAAATAGGAAAAAAAAATAAAACTCCTCAGAAAAAACTTTCTCCGAGTAAGTCAGTGTCAATTAAAGGAACTACCTGATGCAAATACCACATCAGCATCAATTTGGTCCCTTAAGATTTTTAAGATCAGAAGCAATTACATTCAATAGCACCTTGTTTTTATGTGTCTACCCTTCATAGCCTTGGCTAGTATGTCGGCCTGTACCATAATTTACACTGACATCTAATTTCAGCAAATCTGCAAGCAATCTAACAGAAGATGGAGATAGTAAGAGGAAAGGAGTCCAACTATATCACTGAAGACATAAAGATTCATTATTTTTGCCAATTTCAAAAGTGAACCTTATAAATATCTATGCTTTTCCTTTCTGTTTTGCATATCTCATTACTTGAATTAACTTATGTCTTAAGCAAATGATTTTTGCTTAAAACTAGATGATTAAACACTTTAGCTAGTTACAGAAAGTACCTAAGGACAGTAACTACTTATAAAAGATTTTCCATCGTATGGAATTTGCTGCACAAAGAATGAGCACTAAGAACTTAAAAAAATAGCTACACCAGGGAAGTTCTGGTTTCTAGGACACACTTTTGGAATGCCTGCGCAGCTCATTGAAACTGTCTGTCCTACAATGACACTCTTATGGGGAGGGAACTTCTAGAGGTCATTTTAGACCTTTCCACTCTGGAGCTCTTTATTTCAAACCTTAGTCAATGGGTGACTTCCTCAAGTAAGCTTACTTAGAACCCTTCCTGGAGAGCTTTTGGGTGAAATCTTGTTCCAAACTACTCCTCTGGCCATCTAATCATCAGAGATGGACTAAAACATCAAAAGAGAGAAAATGTGAAGTAGATAGGGAAGCTCAATTTCAGTGCTCTTAAGACTTGAACCCAGTAAGTTATTTATTGTGGGGGTTGTCTGTGCACTCTAGGCTGTTTTATAGAATTCATGACTCTAGAAGCATTTACCAATTATGACAACCTACAGTGTCTCCAGACAGGCAAGATATTCTCTAAAAAGCAATATTTCCTCACCTCCCTTGCTAATCTTCCTAGTTCTATCAATTAGAGTAGAACAAAACTAAAGCAATACATGGAGAGTAGGGGGCTAGAGTGATAGCACAGCAGGTAAGGTGTTTGCCTTGCACACAACCAACCCAGGTTTGATTCCCAGCATCCCTGAGCACCGCCAAAATGATTCCTGAGTGCATGAGCCAGGGATAACCCCTGTGAATCGCTGGGTGTGACCCAAAAAGCCAAAAAAAATACATGGAGAGTAGCAGAAACCAGAAATGGCAGGAGGAATTTCTATAGACATTGTATTAAGCATATTTAAATTATTTTTGTTGTTCGCAAGGATTTCTGCCTTTGCTATGGTCACATGTAACATTTGACAGTTTGTACTGCCCCTCAACTAATGTTTCAAAAATTTTGTGAACTTTGCTATTGGCAAACAAAATAGTTTTTGTTGTTCTGATAATGGATAGTGGTAATAATCTTAGAGGTTATTTTCAATGACAAACATATACATGCTAGAGATATATTATTATCCACTTCTTATAATACAAGAAACAGACTTTTAATAAATAAATTAGTTGGGAAAGGTGATTATAGGAAGTGGAATGAAGAAAATTATTCAACAGGGTTCAGCATTTTATTTTTGTAAAACGTGTTGTGTGAACAGATGGTGTAAACACAACCATGTGAAAGCACTTTAATGCTCCTGAACTGTACACTTGAAAGTAGTTAAAATGGTAAAATTTATGTTTTGTGTATTTTACCTCAACTAAAAATAAGCAAAAACGTTGTGTGGTAAGAGAGAAGTTGAGAAGAGGAATAGCAGGTTGAACCCAGTTATAGAAAGCATTCCTGATGAGCTTATTGATTAGCAATTCATCCTGAAGCAGACCCCATCCACAAATTACAAGATGGTCAGCATTGAGCTATTACCTGTGATGATGTCATTCCTTTAGCTGTTACTTTTGAAGATGTGTTGAGGCACAAATTAAAAACTTCTAAATTATTTTCTTCAGTGTTTATGTGTTTTGTCTTGAAGTAGCTTCAGACCACCTTCAAAGATCTCTAGATCTGGTACTAATGATCCTATAACATAGGATTGCAAGCTTGATCACACGTGGATTTGATATATTATGAATCTTATATCTTGAGATTTATAGTGAGAAAAGTTTTTAAATATGTCTTAAAATGGTTTGTATATTTTTAATTCCAGAACATTTTATCAGTTACAGTCAGAGGACAGTGGCTTTAGAACACTGAAATTGAGCCTTGTCTCATCCAGGGACCCTCATGTTGAAGATGGATGGTTTTAAGATGTTCCATGAAGGAATATCTTGTGTTTACAGACAAGATTGGTAAAACAGAGCAAGTCACAGGGGCAAGTGAACCAGGAAGAAAACTGGTAATACTCATGGTAAGACAAAGATGTGCGGGGCATGTTTATTTCACTCTGGATTCTTCTGGAGACACCAGGTCTGTTAGTGTAACTTGAAGAATATATAAGCTCAGATGCATTTATTTTATAGTTAAAACACAAAATACACAGATTCTTTGCTGGGAGAAGCTAGTTAGTAACACTTTATATTTAACTGAAGTTTAAAAAGTCTTTAAATGAATCTTAAAAAAATTATTTTGAGGATTGAGAGGAGGGAGATAAATATAGCTATACAAACTCCCTTAACTCCTTAGTCATTTAGACAGATAGTCAATTTTCTTAACAGAGGCCATCTTTTGTCCTTAAATTTTCAAACAGAGTTGTTAATCAGCCATAACCCAATTTTTCCAAGAGAAGGTGAACAAAACTCTCAATTATTTTTGATTTGTTTTGGGGGCACACCTGGAAATGCTCAGGGGTTACTCCTGGCTCTGCACTCATGAATTACTCTTAGAGATTCTCAGAAGAACATATGGGATGCTGGGATCAACCCAAGCCTGTCACATGCAAGGCAAGTGCCCTACTATCTTATTATATCTGCAGTTCTTTAATCCCCCAAGTTTTATAACAGCATAATAGTGGGGCTAGAAATAAAAAGGTGAAAATGAAATGGCCATCAGATTTCTTAATCACGTTAATATTCCCCAATACAAAACTGCATTAAGAACAAAGGAAAGTTTTGTAGTCAGAGAAATGGTACAGTGCTTAATGCGTTTACCTTGCATGTGACAGACTCAATTTGATCTCTGGCACCACATATGGTTGCCTGACCATCAAGACTGATTCTTCATTACCAGGCAAGGAGCAAAGGCCAAATAAATAAAAAAGAAACAAAGAAGGAAACAATAAAGAAAAAAGAAGAAGGATTTAGAGTAACTGGAATATTTTTCTTGTATTCAATTTTATGCTATAGTTTTTAAATATCCTTACATATATTTTTTCTTTTGTCATATTACATCTAAGACATAAACTCAGTTAAAATTGTTAATCTCTTGTTATAAATAACATAAATCAAGGATTTCCCAGTGCAGATATTTATATGAAATGTTAAAAAGAAAAAAGAAGATCTGTTATCTGATTGAACATACATGATCATGTGTGGCCAAATTCTTCTTTTTATGTACTTGTCTTCATATCCATTGCCATTTCTCATATTTGTAATTTGACATGTCTTGGTGAGTTAGTTGACTAGTGAGAGTTAAGAGTTTGAAGAGATTGGAAAAGTTGAAATTTTGTAGGGCCTGGAGACCTTTGAGAACCCTGGATAAAGTTAAATTTTATTATACAGACTTAAATATCTTGAGAGGGTAAATTGGATCCAATGAGTAATTTTTGGCAAATAAGCACATATGAGGATTATATTACTCAACCTGGGAAGAATATTAAAGAATTTGCTGAAAAGTATGGATCTTCTCAGATAAAAAGTACTCATGCATATGTGATTCATGTGCTTGATGCATCATTTTTTAGAACCCTTAAATTAGATTGTTTCACCCAACATTTACTTATTGTTTGTGTTCTTGGTTGTTATCAGGTACTGCAGCACTGCACAAAACTGAAAAATTCTTGCCTTGTGGTATTTATATTCTATTAGGTGTCTCATTATATAGCAGGTAGATTTCTAAAGATGGTGCCCTAGGTTTCCATCACTTAGTTATTCAATCAAACACTAATATAGATTTTGTCAAGAGGAACTTGTTCAGTTCACTTAACAGTAGGATCTTAAGTAGGGCAAGTTGTCGGGATTGTACAGATGGGCTCAATTTAATCACTTGAATCTTGAGAAGCAGAGAGATTTCTTCACCACAAAGAGATGTGGTGGTAGAGAGTATAAAGGAATCAGAAAAGAGGAAGCTGAAGGGGTAGTTAAAGAGATTTGAAGCATGAGAAGAGCTAGAACTTCTAATAATGGCTTTGACCATGACACAATGGAAGGGCGTCATACAGGATGCAGATATAGTCTTTAGAAAGAAAGCTTTAAGAAAGATTCCCAGCTGAAAATAAAAAAGATATAGGGGCTTCAGTTCATAGTTACATGGCACTGAGCTCTGATAATAAAACAATGAAATGAATATAAAAGGAGTTCCTCAAAGCCTAGGTAGCAAACACCTTAATTTCAGCCATATTCCCCTTTGTGTGTGCATATCTGCGTGTGACTCTGGAATAGCCACATTGTGATTTGGATGCTTTGGTAACCGAACAGGATTGGTGGACTATAAGGGCTCTTTGGGGACCCTAACCATACCTCCAGAGTGACTGTAGCTGTGGAATTCTTACGGTTAGTACTATTCCCTGAGGAAAGTCTTTGGGATGTTTCATAGAAGAGACAGTCATTGAAATACCTTAAGATGTGCACCTGAAGCGAGTAAATAATAAATCTGACCAAAGAACACTGAACACAAATAATGTTTCATAAATTTTGGAAATGATATAATAGCATAGGAATTTGGAGAATTTTTTTGTGGAACTTTTAAACTAGGATGGGTGCAGTCCTGGACATGATCTGATAACTTAACTGAGCATGTAAAGCTTTACGGCTCAATAAATGGTGGCAGTTCTTCACCGTATTGACTGGAGATAACCCGGGGGATTTTGGGTCAGCTATGCAGCAGAGCTTATTTGCAGCAAAGATTATTAAATCAAGGAGGGAGTGCCCAGGGACTCTTCGGAGGCATTTTCATTCAAACATAGGAGGGACAAAAATCCCAATATGATAGTGTTGGCTCTCTCCACAAGATGGCAGTCATGGGTTGACTCCCATTTTTTTGTTTTCTCTTGATAAAAATATCTACAAAGTTTACATTTTTTGGCAGAAAAAAGTAAATAACCATGACTTATGTTTCACTGTCACATTTTGTATTATATTATCTATGGATGAGTTATATTTTCCCAAGCCTCTATTTCCCCTCATAGGTATATTAAAAATTATTATTTTCTAAGCCTGAGGAAGGAATGTTACCGGGGTGGCAAATATCCTTCTCTACGCTCACACACTGACACAAGAACATTGATCTTCTTCGTGGAGAGCTTGAATAAGGAAGAGCTTCATGTACCTTACAAATGGAAATGAGGAACAGGTAAAATATTTTTTATACAGAGAAAGTGAGAGGAGCCAGGGCGACAGTACAAGAGGTCAGGCACTGGCCTTGCGTGCAGCTGATTCAGTCAATGCTGATCTGATCCCAGGCAAACATACACCTGGCCGCAGGTTTATGGTCTATGAGCACTGCCAGAGGTCACTCCTGAGTGTACAGGGCACTACCAGGTGTAGGCCAAGCCCTGGCCCCAACCACCGAGTCAGTTAGAAATCTGCATGTTGTCTCAACAGCAAGAGATTGCAATTTCGGTCTAGAAATGTGGAAACCATATTCTAACAATTGCTTCTTTTCAGAACTGAGCATTTTAGCTCCAAATATAACAACAATAGAGCATTTGCTTGCATATCTGAGACCATGGGTTTAAACACCCTCTCTGGGAAATCAAAACACACTTTAAACTTTCACAAATGAAATGGTATGCTTTTGATTTAAAATTGATAGGAGAAATAGCCATTTAATTTTCTAATGAAATCAACTACTTTTCCTCTTGCGTACAGATTTCAAAATCACATGGAAGCATGGTTTACTGCTTGCCACTTTATTTATAACTCTATTCTTTATTTTGTAGCTCTTGTCTGATGGTAAAAACCCATCTGTTACTGTCATATTTATTCATTCAGAATATTTTCTTCCATTCCATCTCTCCTAGAATAAATTTTGGGGTATGGACGCGACACTGGGTTGAATCCTGGTTCCCTGGGTTGAACCTTGCATCTCCAATTTGAACTTTGCTCTATCTGGGCCTGGGCCAGAGCTAGTCCTTGCTGGCATCCACAAAAGAGTCATGGTTCCTGGGGCTGGAGCAATAGCACAGCGGATGGGGCATTTGCCTTGCATGTGGCCAACTGGGGTTCAATTCCCAGCATCCTATATGGTCCCCTGAGCACCACCAGGGATAATTCCTGAATGCAGAGCCAGGAGTAACCCCTGTGCATTGCCAGGTGTGACCAAACCAAACAAAAAAAAGTCATGGTTCCTGCTGTTTTTAAGTCCCAAGAATTGTTATCTGTCACTTCCTATTCTGATGCTTTCATTGCAACCATGATATTTTGGGGTCTGCTAGCTAGTTTTGTTTTATTAGTGAATCAACATGAGATACAGTTACAAATTTATGAACTTTCATGTTCACATTTTGTTTATATCCCTCCACCAGTGCCGAGTCCCCTCCCCCAATGTTCCCAGTATCCCTCCCACGCTCCCACACCATCCCTCCACAGTCCCCACCCCCCACCGCACCCCACCTCTGTGGCAAGGCATTTCCTTTTGTTTTCTCTCTCCTTTTGGGTGTTGTGGTTTACAACAGAGGCACTGTGTGGCCATTGTGTTTGGTCTATATTCTATTTTTAGCGCGCATCTCCCATCCCGTGCGGGTCTTCAAACCATACTTTACCTGGTGTTCCCTTCTCTATGCGAGCAGCCCCTTCCTCCAGCATGTGGGGCCAGCATCCAAGACTTGGAGCCAACCTCCTGGTACTTATCTATACTACTCTACGCTGTTAGTCTCCTCTTCTGTTATTTTATTTTATATTTCACAGATGAGTGCAATCTTTCTAGGTCTGTCTCTCTCTTTCTGACTCATTTCTCTTAGCATGATACTTTCCATGTTGATCCACTTATATGCAAATGTCATGACTTCATCTTTTCTAACAGCAGCATAATATTTCATTGTGTAGACGTACCAAAGTTTCTTTAACGGGTCATCTGTTCTTGAGCACTTGGGTTTTTTCCAGATTTTGGCTATTGTAAACAGTGCTGCAATGAATATTCGAGTGCAGATGTCATTTTGACTATACTTTTTTGCCTCTCCAGGATATATTCCCAGAAGTGGCTGGGTCAAATGGGAGCTCAATTTCTAATTTTTTGAGAAGCGACCATACTGTTTTCCAAAATGGCTGAACCAGTCGGCATTCCCACCAGCAGTGTAGGAGGGTCCCTTTCTCCCCACATCTACGCCAACAGCGGTTGCTTTTGTTCTTTTGGATGTGTGCCAGTCTGTGTGGTGTGAGGTGGTATCTCATGGTTGTTTTGATCTGCATCTCTCTGATGATTAGTGATGAGGAGAATTTTTTCATGTGCCTTTTTGCCATTCATATTTCTTCCTTGAGAAAATTTCTGTTCATTTCCATCACCCACTTTTTGATGGGGTTGGGAGTTTTCTTCTTGCAGATTCCAACCAGTGCCTTGTATATCCTTGATATCAGCCCCTTATCTGATGGGTAGTGGGTGAATATACTTTCCCATTCTGTAGATTGTCTTTGTATTTTGGTGACTGTATCTTTTGCAGTGCAGAAGCTTTTTAGTTTAATATAATCCCATTTGTTTATCTCTGTTTCCACTTGGTTGGTCAGTGGCATGCCATCTTTGAATATACCAATAGCTTCAGTGTCGTGGAGAGTTTTTCCAACCTTGTTTTCAATGTACCTTATAGATTCTGGTCTGATATTGAGGTCTTTAATCCATTTTGATCTGAATTTTGTGCATGGTGATAGGTTGAGATCTAAACCCAGTTTTTTACAAGTGGTTGTCCAGTTATGCCAGCACCATTTGTTGAAAGGCTTTCTTTGCTCCACTTCAAATTTCTTGCTCCCTTATCAATGATTCATACAATTGGGGTTGTGTGTAGGGGTATTCCACCCTATTCCATTGGTCTGCGGATCTGCCTTTGAACCAGTACCATGCTGTTTTTATTCTTATCGCTTTATAGTAGAGTTTGAGGTTGGAGAGGGTGATGCCTCCCATCGTCCTTTTCCCAAAAATTGCTTTAGCTAGTCATGGGCGTTTATTGTTCCATATGAATTCCAGAAGTGTTTGCTCCATTTCTTTGAAGTTTTTCATGGGTATCCTTATAGGGATCGCATTGAATCTGTACAGTGCTTTGGGGAGTATTGCCATTTTGACAATGTTCATTCTTCCTACCCATGCTTCTTGCTAGTTTTTAAGCTTCTCTTTATTTCTATTGATATGAAACCCAGATCCTCTTTTATGCTACGTGCAGATCTTGAGGGTCACTGTTCTGGTTGGTGCACTCTTCCTGACTGCAGCTCACTGTGGAATCTGCTCGGCTATGGCTTCTTTGCAAGTTTGCACAGGTGGACAGCTATATGAGTTGCTGTGGGCAGGTATTTGGATTCTGCCTTTATGGCCTGCACCTGAGGGCTGGGACATTCTGTTTCTAAGGATTTCAGGTCTCTGGGTTGACTTTCTCCTCCAGCTGCTTTTCATGGATTGCCCTTTCTTGCTTATCATAGATGTTATAGTTACTTCAGTAGTTACAGCAACTGGTTCATCATTAAAAATTTCAGTTGACTTATATGTTAGAAGAGAGTAACACTGTTATCCTTCTCACAATTTATCTGCAAAAAGTGAATTAGTGTTAAGATAGAACATTTTGGGGAAATTTTTTTTTCATCACTTCTGAGGCACTGCAGTAAGTCCAGCATCCTAAGTGAATAATTGTGTGAATTCAGACATTAAGAAGATGTAGACAAGGATCAGGGATATTTCTCGGATAATATGTGTCTTTTACATATAAAATCCTGCACTCGATTCATGGCACACTTAATACAAAACAACCCAACTCACAATCTCCCTCTCCAAATAAAAATTCAGGGAAGATATACAACATATACTTGTGAAGTGCAAACTTATAATTTTGTAAGATTTTGCCCTCTGTTTATAATAAAACTGTTCAGTCTGGTTAAAACCAAAATGAAGACTTGTATCATTTGTATCATTCTGTTGCTCATCATTTGCTCGAGTGGGCGCCAGTAATATCTCCATTCGTCCCTGTCATATGCTAGTGTAGCCCAATGGTGTTTGCTCACTCCAGGAACACGAAGAGCATCAAACCGTTTGTTCAGGGTTTTGATGAAGAAGTCTGACCATCTCATCGGTGGGTGGCCAGATGTTCTTTTGGCATCCTGTGAAATCCAGTCAGTAACAGCTCTAGTCCTGTGGTTGTCTCCAAATTGTATTTCATGTCTGGCCCATCTGATTTTTGACGCTTTGGCAAATGAGACAGCGTCCCTGATTCTTGATCGTCAACGGAGGTTGGAAGTCCGGATTTCTCTCTCACTTGAGTGAAATGCGATACTCCAAGCATACCTCTATTGATCCCTCTTTGGGAGACCTGAATAGCGTTCATTCTATCCTGTTTTTGTAGGGCCCAGGTCTCTGAGGTGTATGAGGTGCAGGAGGATTGTTGGAGTCGGAAAGATGTGCCTGGAGCCGGAGGTTCTTGGTCCTCTTAACAACTTCTTTGACGCTCTCCACAGTGATTCAATAAAATTTAAAAAAAAATTAAAAAAAGAAAACAACTTTTTTGACACTCTTGAAGCTGCTCTCTTTCTCCAGCACAGTTCTGGTGCCAAGTCGTTCCTCATGTTGAATTCTCGACCCAGGTACACATAGCTGCTGCATTCAGAGATGTTTGTTCCATTGAGAGCAAATGGAACATCAGGGACTAATTTGTTTTTTATGAGCATTGTTTTGGTGAGTTTAAGCTGCAGTTCGACCTTTCCACACATGCAGTTGAAGTTGGCCATGAAGAGAAAATATTAATGAAGACAAAATATTAAAAACCTGTCTTCCTTTTTCCTGAAGGCAGAAGGAGATTTTACTATTTGAAAGGATATGCAAACTTTACTCAAATAGCTTTAGCACAAGAATTGCATATCTAAATTAATTCAAGCTTTTTCCATATTAACCTCTACCTAAAATTGTCATAAACTATTGTGCTGAAAATAATGTGCTTTTAATTGCATCTGAGCATTTGGTTAAATTCTACTTCTTTAATAAGATTTTTGGTGTGTATTACTGTGGATTGAACTCAGGGCCTCACACATGCAAGGCAAGTCACTGAGCAACATCTCCAGTCCTTTAATAAGAATGTTAAAAAAAAAGAATATAGAAGACGGATACTTGGATACATTCAGGCAGAATGAGGAAACAAAGTGTTACTGGAAACAGCAGACTCAAGTCATTACAGATGTCACTATAGATTCAGGGAGGGCTCTCGATGTATTTATACTTACATGAATTTCACATGGCTAATAATGCATTAGAATTATTAATTAGAAGTTGCAAATCTCACTCATGTGGGTGACTGCCTGGTGGTTTTAAATATATATATTTTAAATTTAACACAGTATTTAGTACAACTCTTTATTTGGGCTTAAATGTCAACCGGGGTTTTAGGAACTACACCAAAGGAAGATTTCCCATGCACTTTGCAGTATGCTTGTTTGTACTAGAATTTCTTTCCCACTGTACTTACACCACACATATGGACCTGCCTCTGTGTGAGCAAAGTGATGCTGCAGCTGTGAAGGGACAGTTACCTGCCCAGCTACACATGCACAGTGGCTCAAAAGGCTTTCACTGGAGCATTTATAAAGTTTTAGACTGTGGCCATTGCCAGCTCAAGATAATTATAATAAGTGAATTTTGTCAAGGAGCCAAGGAAAGAAAATCTATCTGGCATGGAGATAAAAGACAATGCCTTTATTATTTTCTTAGCCCTTGTGCTTGCGGGTACAGTCTGGGGCAGCCATAGGTGATAGAAATCATGCTCTCCCTCCCCTGCCTTTCTGAACCCAGAACAAAGCAATTACATTTTTAGAAGAAACCATTTAGAGTACAAGCAATTTCACTGTGAGCACCGTGGAATCTAACAGTTTAACATGACTCTGGTTGGAATGACATCTCTAAAATTGTATCTCTGCTGCTGTGTGACTTCTGGTGCTTGCTATAATTTGGTGGCAGTAGCCATATGATGTAGGGCCTACTGTGTGCAGTCCTTTATAGTAGGATGTGGCCAACCGCCACCCTGTGGTCAGCAGCCAGCTTCCAAGCGGGCCCCTCTGGGAGTCAAGGAAAGGTGTGGCTGGGGGAAGAAATTTCTTCAGCACAACCCACGTAGGCAAGTGGCTAAGCTCATAACATGACACTGATTGTCCAGTGTATCTCTTTTGAAGAAGAATACCTCATTCCTTTAACAAAAGCATAATTGATCCAACAAATGTGATTTCCTCCACAAAGCAGATCTCAAAAAAAATGGCATATAAGTACTACTGAAGTAGATTGTGATGACTTAATTAAAGCTAATGACAATATGCAATTGCAGCACATTGTCAATCTCAGTAGGATTGTTTTGTTTTAACTGGCAGTGCAAATTGCTTGTGAAGTATAGGAATAACTTGCGATTAAAAAAAGAGTAACAACAGCTTTCCACTGATTTTAGTTGCAACTATTTGTTGTGTATAAAACCTATTTGCATGGGAATTATATATTACTATAGCTAAAATAGAGATCAGGTATTGATGACTGAAAAGTTGGTGGTCATTTCCATTTATATAAAGTAAGTCTTAGGCTGGAGATAGTGCAGGGAGAGATTAAGATACTCACTTGCATGGCGCAGACCCAGGGTTGATTCATGGCTGTTCCTGGTCCTCTTAGCATGACACTTCAGGTCCAGAGTCAATAGAGTCTTAAGCACCACCTGCTGTGGCCCAAAGCTCCCCAAATACATATACATCATATCTCTTTTTCAGTTTATTTGGGCCATTGGTTTTTTTTTTTTGCTTGTTTTGTTTTGTTTTTTGCTTTTTGGGTCAAACCCAGCGATGCACAGGGGTTACTCTTGGCTCTGCACTCAGGAATTACTCCTGGTGTTGCTGGGGGACCATATGGGATGCTGGGAATTGAACCCAGGTTGGCTGCATGCAAGGTAAATGCCCTACCTGCTGTACTATCACTCCAGCCCCCTTGGGCCATTGTTTTGGTACTCAGTTTTATTTATTTATTCTTGTGAAGCAAGATAGTTTTTACTGAATGAAACTGCTTAGAAAGACGTGAAGAGAGAGAAAGAGAAGAAAATGTGTTCAAGAGAGAGCACAACGTTGTTCTCCAGATCTGGATAAGCAAGCAAAGAAACATCAAGGCAAGTAATTCAGATATGCAGTCAAGTGAGGACAAGGGCTTGAAGAGCAAATGGTATTTAGCTTTCAACTAATGCAGTTGGTTTGAAAAATTAATGAAATTTATAATTTTAAAATATATCAAACTTATAAGTATACTAAGATGTAGTTGGCGACTCCTTAATGAACCACGGGTGAGTGAAATCTCTTCCCTGGTGATATATTGCATCCATTCTAGTAGCTATTTTGATTTCTACAAACTCCTTGTCTGTAATGTGAGTTTGGGTGTGGCCAGCGAAGAGCAGGCTGGTGAGCAGAGACTGCCTCATGGTCAATCTCCTAGTCCATCTCATACCTTGCAGGTCGATCTAGTAAGTATTTCTGAGAACTATAGCATTTCTATTGCGTGTTATCAGGATAACTATCATGACATGGTGAAAATAATACGTCATGGATAAAAATCTTACATGACATTGTATGTGAAACAGTGGGAAGTAAAGTAAAAGCAATGTAGCTATCTCAGACAGGAGGTATGCCTCTTTATTCTGTATTCAATGTGAGATCATTTATTCTGTGTTCATTGGGAGACCAAGGAGAGTGGCTTGAAGGGCAACATCAAGGTTATATTTTAGATACAATATTTTTGTATTTTTTTTAATCTTATTGAATCACCATGTGGAGGGTTACATAGTTCTCAGGATTATGTCAGTTATACAATACTCAAACACCCTTCCCTTCACCAGTGCCCATCTTCCATCACCAACCCCCCCCAGTATACCTGCCGCCCCCTCCCACCTCCCCAGTCCCCACCCTTGTAAGTGATAAGTTTCACTTCATTTACGCTTTATCTCGATTGCATTCCATGTTTCAACACACAACTCACTACCGTTGTTGGGGTTTCCCCCCCAAAAGAAAAAGACAGTCCTATTGCCAAGGAGGCATTTGATAGTTCTCCATTGCTAAGAATATAGAGATATTAAGTCCCGCTGTTTGTTACATAAAAATTTTCTTTTTCCCCCTTGCCCCATGCCACCGAGTTTACGCCTGTTTAGTAATCGCCACGCTGTCTGACAAAGGGAAAAAAACCGAAGAGGATGGTTATTTCCCATCATCAGCAGGCGTGGGGCTCTGGCTTAGTTGATAGTCTAGTAGAGTGTCTGCAAGCAGTTTCTGGAACCAAAGGTCTTGCGCTGGTATCGGCTCTGGCTTGAGATTCCACCAGCGTCCCGCTGTTCCTTGTACATAATTTTTCCCCTTATATCCCATTCCCACGCCACCAGGTCTGTTTGCTTAATGGACATCACACTATGGTTGACGCCACGCCACTTTTCTTCCCGAGAAAGAAGAATATTTCTTCTCAGCCAGCGTGGGGATATAGCTTAGTTCAGTCTAGAGAGATGACTACCACTTTGATTGCCTTCAATATTTCAGCAAAAGACTTACTATTCTTGTTAGGATCTCCCACAAAAGTCCGACTTATTAAAAAGGAACCATTACATATTGCTGATGCTAAGATGACATTAGGTCGCGTGGCTGCAGCAGCGGCTGCGCGGTTTTGGGTTTCTGTATAAAGTCCAGGGAAAGTACAACCAGAAATAACATCACTACAAACTTTTACCCTTTTATGGTGCTCATAAGATGGAGAAACCTAGAGAGAGGCTCGGCGTCTCCATTTTGCGCTCAGAAAGCCATGGACCCTGCGCTGTGCTCGGGAGGAAGGGGTTGAGAGAGAGAGGCTAAAAGAATTGGTGGATGCCCGGTTTCCACTGTCTCAGCCTGCTGTGGGTTCTCCGATCCCGTGCCGGAATTTGTTCAGTGGGCTGCTTGGAGTCCAAGGGTGCTCCCTTGGGCACTTCCATCATGCTCGCTCCACAGCAGGGTCCAAAGGCTACAATATTTTTGTATTGTTACTGTTTTTGGCATATCCAATATGCACGGGTAGCTTGCCAGGATCTGCCGCGCAGACTCGATACTCTCGGGAGCTTTCGGGGCTTTCCTAGAGGGGTGGAGGACTCGAACTCAGGTCGGTCGTGTGAAAGGCGAACGCCCAACTGCAGTGCTAACGCTCCAGCCACAGTAACAATAAGTCTCTCAATGAGAGACGTTGCTGGTGCCCGCTCGAACAAATCGGAAAGCAACGGGATGGCAGTGACAGTGATTTTTGTATTCTCTTGACATTGTATATGCAGTCTAAATAGAGGAATCCAGGTATTGTTTTTATTTAAAAGATGGGAGCGTAATGCCATGGAATTGAGATATCCAGTAAGGGTGAGAGAAGAGGCATCAGGGTCCCATTTGAGCAGAAACAAGTATTCTTTCCTTCAATTCCTTCTTCCCTCCTTCCATCAAGGGAGTTTAAAGGGAATCAGGAGAATGTGTTCATAGAGGCCCAGAGAAAAGAGACTTTCAATCAAGAAGTGTTTAGTGGAATTGAGTTAGGAGAAGCTGGATGACAGGGATCTTCCGTTCAACTCCATAACGTGGAAACTACAAACAGCCTTGCTCAGAGTAGTTTTCAGTGGTGTGGTAAGGGTAATCAGGTTGGAGTAGGTTGGAGTATATAGAAATATTCTCGGAAATGAGAATTTGTCTTTCAAGAATTATACTTAGTAAGAAGAATGGAGATATTAGCTGCAGGAGGTTGGAAGTTAAGAGAAAGGTCATTTTTCCCTTTAATTCTGCAGTGTAGAAGTATATATAGAACATTTATATGTTAAGGTAAGGACTCATTAGAGAGGTGGTATTCTGTGGAGCCAGAAAAGAAATACTGAGAAACAAAGCATTTTGCTTATCACACAGATGCCTCTCTATCCCTGGAGCTGACTCTTGATGAATTACACAGAAGGGCTTTTTTTTTAAAACTGGGCATTAGAAACCTCACAGAATTTCCAGGATAGTCTACTTTGGAAACCATCCTTCAAAGGAATGAAGTCAAGGAACTTCAATAGGAAAGTTCCCCTGCTGCCTGTTCTCGGGGTTAGAGCCTCATCCTGAGATTGGGATGGAAAATGCAGAAGAAGAAGCACTGTTGCCCCCGAAAGCCAGACACTCTACTTTTGTTGATTCTCAACAACAAAAATAAAACCAGAACATGCAGGATTCATGCTTCCTGTCTTATCTATTGCAGACTGAAGAGACGTTGGTTGTTAATGTGGATACCCATTAACATAAAGCCCATGCCTAGCAGAAGCAGGGGAGTGATACTACCTATGTACCTCTTTGGACCCTGCCTGCAACTGCACAGTTCTCTTTCAAGCATCTGACAGCCACACAAAAGCAGCAGGGGCCCTTGTCAGTCAAACAAGCATTTCTTCCTCTGGACAGGTGTTGTGAAAGAGGGCAGGGCTCAAGGAGCAAAAGAAATCCTTCGTATCTTTCATCAGTGAATGCTTTAGCAGGATGACATGTGTTTTCTAGGTTGTGTGAGGAGGACTTTTTGATAGGATTTCGATTTTTCTTTTACTGGTAGACAAAATGGGAGAGAGGCATGTGTGACTACTTTGTGTAGTTTTGAAACCATTTGCATATAAGAGTGAAATGGGGTCAAATTAAAGAAACAAAATTCTTTAGCGTGGACAGATTCTCATTAAAGTGTCTGTTTAACCTTGCCTAAACCCTTATTTTTTATGTAGTGGGTTGTGACCTCACTTGACATGGGGTGTCATGTAAGTTAAAAATTTGGTTAAAAAGAAAATTCCTTATGATGTATTTTATCAGTATTATTTGATTTATATACCAATATATCTGGGTTCACATTATAAACTTCTCAAGCAAAAAGGAGTCACAATTAGAAAATGCTTTAGAAACCCTGAACTAATTCTTTAATTATTTCTCTATACAGGTCTTCTCTTTTTTTCTTCAATGTTGAGCACTGACAAGTATTCAATAATATGTAACTATTCTCCCACCACTTAGTATAACAAGAAAATATTTTTGATATACATATATGTGTTTAGAAGCTCTTTTCTTTTAAGGACAAATGGGGAAGTTAAACAAATTAAAATATTCCCTTGTATAAACATATCATAATATATCTATTACAAATTTTGAACAATTGATATATGTTCTATAGATTCTGTTTACAACCAAATATATTTTAGAATCCTAAAGCTAATTTTCTAGGGAATTCTTTCATAAATCTCTGTAAAACCTGATCACATTATGTATAAGATCTTTAAACTGAAGCACCTCCCTTATCAGTCTATGGAAGGATGTTTGATTGCAGAGAAATGTTTAAGATCCAAGTTTGCCATTACTGGGGGAGGAGAGATTGATGGGAAACCTCACATAACCCTCTTCTTCCAAGAATAAGGGAGAGAAAGTACTAGGCATAAAATGATGTCTCCAGCAAAAATCTCGCACTAGCATAATGGATACTCTGAACAATAAGATGAGTGCAGTAGAATTCAGCCAGGAATATAAGCTGCTCCCAGTTAGCCAGCAAAATAAGCAGCCAGAATATTTAGACTGCATTGATGTGTTCATAGAATTCAATTTATTTCTGTATTTAGAGTGTAAACACTTTCAGATACAAAGTTCTTTGTACAACTAGAAGTAAGGTTCCAAATGGACAAACTAATATTTATGCAGGGAACAGTAGGGAATAAGAATGTTGAAGGATGCTCAATGTTAAATAAAATAAATATATATACTAGATAAGCAGGCACTTGATAGAAAAAATTGAGTATTTTTGTCAGTTTCTAATAGAGAGAAATGGAAATTTATCTTGGAAGCCAGAATGTAGCTTTTGATGTATTTATATTTATTCAACAATATTATTAAGCGCATTTTTTCAAGGTGACTAAAAGATCATTTTCTTGTTCATGGAGCTTACATCCTAGTAGGGGAAGACAGGAAGACAAATATTCAGTACATCACATGTGATAAGAATTTTGAGAGAGTTAGCTAGTATGCATATAGGACGAGTGCAGTGTACATAATGAGCTTCGGGGAACATAACAGTGCACCCCAGAATCTGAAAGAGAAAAAGGGAAGTTTCCTGATACCCAACAGCACTATTTTTTCTCAGAATTGTAAAATTATTCTTCCACATGCTGGATCTCCTTATCTCATACCCCTCAAGAAATTCTCAGAGAAGATTGGGGGGCATGGAATGTGTACCTGTCTCCATTCTTCTCTGCTTTGTCTCCTGAGTGCCCTGTTTAATTAAGGATGATTTGTCATCAAACTGCCCAGTCCCAGTAGAGGAGAGGATTAGTAGATGGGCTACTTCATTCCCATGTTGACCTGCTTGTTAAGGGGATGTTCAAGGACTTTATAGCAGAATGAGTTTGTGAGATTGGGGGTGGCATTGGGGTGCACCCAGATGTGTTCAGGCTTTCTTACTCCTGACTTTGTGTTTAGGGGTTACTCCTGGTATTGTCTGGGATTGAACTGGGATTGGCTGCAAGGAAGGTGAAAATTTTACCCCTAAACTCTCTAGCTGGCTCCTGAATTTTTTTATTCATAAAGCTTTTTAAAAAATTTATTATTATCATTTTTTTAAGTTCAGAGTCTCTGGATTTTTTTTCTTTTTGGGTCACACCTGGTGATGCACAGGGGTTATTCCTGGTTCATGCAGTCAGGAATTACTCCTGGCGGTGCTCAGGGGACCATATGGGATGCTAGGAATCGAACCCGGGTCGGTCGCGTGCAAGGCAAACGCCCTACCCACTGTGCTATCATTCCAGCCCCCCAGAGTCTCTGGATTTTTAAATGCTCCTTAGCTCCTTGGATTTCTTTGGTCAAGAACTATCCCTGCTTTGTATTTTCTTATTTTATAATGTTTAGTTGCGTGAATGTATATTTGATGTAATTTGTTGATTTTTTTGGTAATAGGCAGATTTTTGTTGTAAAAATTACAGCCCAAGGTTGTAATTGCTGGAGAGTTTTAGCTCTGCTGGAAGGGAGGGAGGGAAGGTAGCTCTGTGCCGAAATTGATGAGCTTCAGTGTCTAGTTTCTGCACCCAATTTACAGAGATCAATCTCTCCTTCTTAGCGGGAGTGATCATTGGAATGAGTACCAGAAGAGTCCTGACCCTTCCCTGGCTCGGTTTATAATTGTTCATCAGTGACTCCAGAGTTCTTTCCTTGGTGAGTTGCTGGAGCTCTGATGCTCTTTCTCTATTCTCTGAGTAGGGTTTGGGCAGCACCTTCAAAATTGCAGATGTTTGGTCATCTGCTGATGCATTTATGTGCAGTGTATGAGCTTTATAGAGCCTTTCTGATGTTTTCAATTTTATGTTTTTGAAGTATCAGAGTGTACAATACTATAGAATTTGTTGTTTTAGAGTTGTAGAGCTCCTTCCACCAGTCCTTCTACCAGTATTTCAAGATCCCTCTACTGTTATTCAGCAGTTCTATCCCCATCCTCACCCCCTACCTCCGGTACAGGTATCACCATCGTGATACATGAGATTCTTCTTTCTGTGATACATGGGTTTCTCCATGCTTATGAGTATCTAAGAATCTGTGGAAGAACATTTTGAGCAATTTTATTTCTACATCTTTAAAATATCTTTCTTATGTTTTTCCTATTTAACTATCAACAACCTCTGCTGTCCTGTCCTCACAATGCACTAAACTATGTTACCTTTATTTACCCTTTCTGAATGATTACTTTCTGATTGTATCTCCTCCTGGTTTGGCCCCCAAAATTATTTTAGCCATTTGGGACTTAGCTTATCTGTCTCCATTTCTGCTGGTTTCTGACCAAAATTTTCTTTTACCACTGATAGTCTCAGTGGTTGTATTAAATTTGGAAAGAATTCCTGCTTCCCTACAGATCACATATTTTGACACAAATAAAAGCAAAGGTTTGCATTGTGAGCCCATGAGTAACTCTGACAACCTGCCTAGTTTGCTTCTTAAAATACTGACTTCAATATGATGGTAGTTATTGTAGAAAGACCCCAGAGCAAGCTGTGGGGGAATTGAGAATCTCTCTCTAAACTAAAATTTAATATGCATAGAAAAAAAAAGGACAGAAGGAACTCAGTATTTCTCCTTGAATTTCTTAGAAGGCCTATAAACAGATTAGTAGCATACTATTAATGTTTTACAAAATGTACTACTAAAAGGTTTTTGTTTTTTATTTATTTATTATTTATTATTTATTTATTTATTTTATTGAATCACCATGAGATACAGTTACAAAGCTTTCATGTTTGAGTTTTGGTCATACAATGATCAAACACCCATCCATTCACCAGTGCGCATTTTCACCACCAAACCCCAGTATCTTCCCGCTGCCCAATCCCAATCCTTCTCCTGCCTATGTGGCAGGCAATTTCTACAATATTGTCTCTCTACTTTAGTCACATTGAATATTTCAACACCAGTCCCACCTTATTACTTGGAATTTTCCCACCACCATTCAAACATGCCAAAAAAGCAACACTAGAGAATTTAGCATTGCCTTTTTGTATTGCTTTTTATGGATAGCATATAATGTCGCAGAGCCGCTTCTGAAATTCTAAATTGGCCTGCAGTGAGCTCATTGGGCCAGCAAGAAGGAGAGGGACCGGCTCCTCCCCTGTCCCTTGAGGTCTGGCGTTTGCCGCTACTGCCCATGCCTACCTTGCCATGTTGTTGAGTTCTGGAAGATGGTGGCCACAGGAATTCCTAGGGGGCAGGCAGAGGGACAACACCTGCTCCTGTCTGGGGTAGCCCAGCCAAAGTGGCCTATTGCAAAATTCGGAGGCATCTCTGCAGTGAGCTGCTCAGTTCTGAAATTCATTTGTGTGTCTCTGGATCATGGCCATTTAGGAGCTTAATGAATAGCCAGGCAGCATTTTGTGGGTGTCATCTCAGAGTCCCATGGGACAGGTGGAAAGATTTTTTGTTTTGTTTTTTGTTTTTGTATTGTTTTGAGGCACTCCTGTCACTGTACTCAGGGATCTCTACTGGGCTTCAGACCTTATGGGATGCCAAGGATTGAATCTAGGTCAGCCATATACAAGACAAGCACTCAACCTGGTATAATATCTCTCCCACTCGTTACTAAAGTTTTTCAATGATTTTGTGAGGTGTTTGTTATTCCAGGTGAGAAAATTTAGATTGAGATAGCCCAAGTTACTTCATGTGGTCAAATATGTAGGAAAAGCCTATGGGTGATGTGAGACTTTAACCCTTCTTTTCTTTAGTACGTGTCTTCTTTTTTTTCCAGAAGGTTGCCCATTGGAGGGTAAAGAAGTGTTTTAGGGGAAAAAATGTGTTCTCTACAAATTCTGGAGTATAGCAGTAGAAATGATCATCTTCCTTGGAATTAAGCCTGTCATATACCATAGAAAATAACCAACAGATTAATTGTACTCTCTAAGCTGCTGACGCACTTAACAATGATCTGAGCTATGATCTGAGCGATTTTTTTTTCACAGTGAAAGCATTTTTTTTTTAATAATCTATGCTCACACCAATGTCTTCAACTAGACAGCTTTTCTTCTCAGATCTTTAGCTATAGACTCGGGTGGGAAAAGGAGTCCATTTGATCTCTTGAGCCTGCACACAGATTTGCAGTGCAGTGAACAAAGAGCAAAGCATGCAATAAACAGTCTTAGGTGACGGTTCCCTGCAAATCAAGGTAATCTAGCTGCCGGCTGTTGGCTTTAGAGTTCAATGAAATGCAGTGGTTTAAATTTTGCTTTTGTTGTATCACAAAAAGGATGTTTAGGACTTTCAAAGACATACGAAAACAGTCATTCACATTTCCCCCATATTTTTACTGCATCCTGAGTGTTTCAGAAATGTGGTATGCTGCATTTTGCCACATTTTGACTATAGATCTGTTTGCTTCATGTTATGCTTCTTGCTAGTCACTCAGATTGTAATTTCCACCTGAAGTTCAACACACTGATGGAGTGTGTGGACTGTATAAAGGAAGTATTTTCTTCACTGAATTTTTGACATTGTTGAAAAATTCCCATTTCATAAGTTCTCTTTTTCAATGTGCAGAGAGATGAAAACAGATGACCTTTGAGCACAAAATTATGAAAGGTATTCAGAGTTTATCAATGACTGTGAACTGTCAAAGGAAAAAAGGAGCAAACCACCTGCTTATTTTATGGCAATAAAAAGCTGCCTAGCTGTCAGCTTAGGCTTAGGAGACCACTCCTGCTGACCACTTCATTCTTTAGGGAGAAAAACTGCTGGAGATTCAGAACTTTATAAGAGAACACTGACTACATTGGGACTTTTGTTAGATGCTGTGGACAAAACTGCAAGTCATATTTCTTTATCTTTTTTTTTAATAATAAGATGAGCAGGGTAGAAATGTGACATCATTTTTCATTCTATTCGCAATTCATTTTATTGCAGATTTTACTCCTGTATTTAATATGGTAAAAGGTCTTTTTGTTTATTTCTGTTTGGGGACCATACCTGGTGATATTCAGGAATCACTCCTGGCAGTACTCAGGGGACCATATGGGATGCTGGGGATCAAACCTGGGTCAGTTGTGTGCAAACCTCTTACCCTCTACTATTTCTATGTCCTCTTATGCCACTCTATGAGTGTGAAGTGGGTGGTGGAGGAGAAAGACTATGAGGAAATGGGACACAGATACTCAATTTTCTCTGAATTGTTTAGGAAGTTCGGCTACTCCAGTTTCGACATTTTGATGACTGGAGCGATAGTACAGCATGTAGGGCATTTGCCTTGCACGCGGCCAACTGGTGTTAGATTCCTCCATCCCTCTTGGAGAGCCCGGCAAGCTACTGAAAGTATCTTGCCTGCATAGCAGAGCCTGGCAAGCTACCCATGGTATATTCAATATGCTGAAAACAGTAGCAAGTCTCACTTGGAGATGTTACCAGTGCCCGCTTGAGCAAATTGAGGAGCAACGGGATGACAGTGACAGTGATACAGTTCAGGGATAACCAAAGTCATCATGGAAGTTACCGGGTCTGTTGGCCAATCATAGCTGACACGCAGGCAGAGCTTCTCTGGAATTATATGTTTCCTGCTGCATCTCTGAAAATAGAGAGATGGGAAAAGGCAGTGTTAGCCTACAGGGTCAGGAGGAAACCAGCAAAAGGCTGAGGGGCATTTGTGGTGAGATGACTTCACACTTGATAAAAGGTACTCACCACGGACAGACTGCCATCTAACCTGGGTCAGCAACCTTCCTATAAAGAGCCAGTTAAAAAAATGTGGGATGGCTCCACAGTAGTGCTTAGGAGGTCCAGGTTTCCCTGGCAATTGGCCAAAGAGGCTGTCTGTTCAGCACAGGGACCTGAGCATAGGACACTGCTCCGGTCTGTAGTTCCAGGGCTCCTAGGCCCCTTGGAACCTGAGGTCCTTCAGGAAAACACCTATCAGTGACAGGAGACCTCCAGGGTTTCACCTGGCACTTGGGCAACCATGTGGTCCTGAGAACTGAACCCGGGTCTAAGATATACCTTAACTTCTGTAGTCTCAGTCCCAGTAGTAAACTTAGGACACTTTTATAGGCCACAGTCTCCACTGCAGCCATTCAGCATCATCATTTTAGCTTGGAAGTAATCATAGACAACATATAAATGAGAAATGAGTAGATTAATTAGCAGACTTTATATTGTTTTGTTTTAAACATTTCCTATAAATTTATCTTAAGATGATATGTATAAGGATGATTATAAATAGAACATTGCCTAATTAATACAATTTCCCCTTTCCAAATATTTTGAATGGATATTTGGTCATAATTGTGTCATATCTTAAATTATAATGCTAAAGTTTTAGGCACCTATAATTACATTATCTTGTTCATTACATATTTATTGGTATGCAATTAGTTCCTAAGTTACTTTTTTATATTTCATCCCTCTGTTTTCCAGTTATCTCATATATTGTTTTTGGAGTTTGAGAACTGCTCCTATTATACTGCTCCCCTGCTCTAACCTTTAATACCTCTTCATCACTTACAGGCTAAAATACAGTTTCTTCAAATTCAATTTTCTACAGACTCAAAGATTTCTATAAGCAAACCTAACTCCCTCCTCCCCACTTTTATTTCTTACATTTTCTCCTCCCATAGCTCAAGTTTTTGCCATCAGTGATTTTTGCTCGTCTCCTGAGCACCGTCTGATATCATCATCTTCAGGTACTATCAAGCTCATTCCTCTGTGTCTTCTGCTTTATCTACCTTTGAAAAGCCTACTCGTATCTCTTCGTCTCCAAAGAAAATAATGATGCATCTATGCTACATATAATTATAACTAATTACTGAAAATATTAGGAAACTTTTCTTTCTTTGCAAATATATAAAAATTTTAGGCTTCTTTTTAGTAATAAAACTGGTGAGCTCCAAATTATAGCAATTTAAAGTGTCAAATTTGGCCCAATTGAGCTCTAAAGGTATAATAAAGATATCATACAGATTTCAGCAAATTGCAGTTTTTATCTATTAACACTTTCCCAGTATGAAACCACCCCCTTATGAGGACTATTAACTTTCCCTGCATAAGTTATTCAGACTGTGGAATCATGCAGTATTATTGATGTTTGCTGTTTAAGTAATAGTAATGGTACTTACAATCTTTAAGATAAAGTTATTTTGAGTAGCAGCATCAACAAGAGCTAAAAACACAGGTTTGTGACAAAATAACACTATTTATACCAAATTTAAATTAAAAATAGGATTCTTCTTATTATTTCACCACTCCTAAGTAGCCTAAATGTGCAAAGTATAAAAAAGGACATGTCAGCAGTCAAGTAGAATATAACACATATAATACATGACATGTCATACCCAGAATTACCTATTAGCTAATATAAAAATGATCTCATTAAGCACACATGTGACTCATCAAAGTTCCACTAAAATCCTTATTATACTAGTGACACATTTTTTGTGGGGCTTTCCTATCCACTAAAAAGAACTTGTCCATTACTTAGTAGCTATCAAAAGGCAGAATTTGTGTTTTATCAATTCTTCTCTTTTCAGATGACCTGGGAAGAAAAAGATTTCATAATAGTTTTGGTATAAAATGAGAATTTATAGAGACTGGTATAACATGAGAGTCATAAAAGTTACATTTAAGATAATATATTAATATTTTGTTGGAAAAGACATTAGCAAAATATAGTAATTGTAATAAATTTATAATAAAACACTTCCTATTTTTACATTAATTTCAATAAACACAACAGCCATCAGAAAATTGCTTTGGCATTTTAGCACCCAGCCTCTTTAGCACCCTCATTTGTAGATGATCCTGGTAGCTTTGGTTAAAGAAAAAGTTTTTGCTTTAACAATAAAGGTCTTGAAAATATTTTTTATAATCTACCTCCCATTCCTCTGCAGCTTCCAAGACACATGAAAGACTAAAATGATTATAGGCCCAGACTGTTTCAGGGTGGACCAGGCTACAACGGGAGATCATTCTGATGAGCATATAAACCTTAAAACACTCCTACCACAGTTGTGCATTTAGGATAGTGACCAACATATGGAAATGATGAAAGAAACTCCTTGCTTTCCAATGATTTTGCCCACTTTCTTGTAATTTTAAATCTAGCCTTTTAAGCAAGTTCTAAAATAATGCCAAAGCTATGGAGGCTTTCTGTAAGGAGTAATACAAAGAAACATTTATGACTAACTGTGAACATTGGATACAATAGCAAGAGCTGTAAAGTTGGCAGCTATGTTATAGGAGTTTATGAGAGAATAAAAATTATATCTATTTAGTATCAGTAAGAAAGGCTATGAGAATAATGTGCCATGTGAGGTCAGAGAGATGGTATAAGGGTTTAAGAGCTTGCCTGGCATGTGGTCAACTACAACTTGATCCCCAGCGTCGTGTTTGGTCCCTAGGTACCACCAAGAGTGGTTCCTCAGCATAGAGCCAGGAGTAAATCATGAGTACTTCTGAGTGTGATCTGCCAAACCAAAACCAGAGCCAGGAAACAAAGGGTTAAGAATCTGGTACCATTTGAAGAACACCATGAAAGTAGCTTGGACGATGAAAAATAAAATACAAACAAAAAGTAAAAACCAAATAATGGAAGAAGTTATAAAACATTCTAGATAAAAGGAGGACTGGCTCCATAGCACAGTGGGTAGGGCGTTTGCCTCGCATGTGTCTGACCCGGGTCAACTTCTCTGCCCCTCTCAGAAAGCCCTGAAAGTTAACGAGAGTATCCTGCCCCCATGGCAAAGCCTGACAAGCTACTCGTGGCATATTTGATATGTCAAGAACAGTAACAAGTCTCTCAATGCAGACGTTACTGGTGCCCACTCAAGCAAATTGATGCTAAAACAGATAAAAAGAACTGCTTGATTAGGATGTGGATATAAGAAACTGTGGAATGTGAGTAAGTTTAGGGAATGACACAGTTTTAGTAGATCATTGCAATATGAAGTAAAATGGTGGGTAATTGAAAGAATATTGGTGCAAGGTCTGGCAAATTATATAAAGCCTTATGTACAAAGTTTTAAAATCAACACATGATCTTTATTTGCCTATGATAGTTTTTATTTTGACCTGAATAGGTAAAAATGAAATGAAAAGAGGAATTGCTAATTTTTTCATAAAAATCTCACTCTTGCTATGTTTTATCAGCCCTAGCAGGATACTAAGGGTGTCAGCAAAGGTGAAGATCATAAATATTAGTAGCACTTGACAAACACATGCATAATACTATTACTGATATCTTGAGATAAATGACCATTGCTAATAAGAATTTTATGATGTTTTAAAAAATTGAAACAATTATCAATGTAAAATAAGTAAAACAGAAGAAACAGCTCAGGTTAGATATGGTAAGACAAGGATAAAATACAGAGTTCATTGGAAAAAATAAAAATGAATTGTAGAAATGATATAAAAATATATAAGTAAAGCAAAGAATAGTCACTGATAAAAAAAATCTGATGATGCAGAGAATATAATTAAAAAGGAAAGCATTAGAGAGAACATTTTAGCTATGGATTTTAGGCAAAGGGTGTAAACAAAAGCATAATGTGTTCAACAGGGGAACAAAAATAACAGAACAAACTCATGTTTAAACATGATTGCAGAACATCTTCCAGAAATTAAAATTGAATATAAAGTTTGAGCACATAATTTTGAAGTTACAAATACAACAGAGAGTAAGAATAATGGTTGAATGGGGTAAAATGTAAGCTGGCTAAGCAATAATATATTACAGCAATAAAAATATTTAAAATTGACAAAATAGGGGATAGTTGGTACTGTGTACAGAGATCTGTGCAATCCAGTACATTAATCTTAATCATATATTTCAATTAAGTACAGTAAACTTAAATTTAAAATCTTGATCTAAATTAGCAATAATTCAGGTATTGAGTTAGCCACAGGTGATTGTGTAGATCAAAGAAGAAAGAACAACTATAAACTTATTGTAAAATTACAAGTGATGCATACTAGAACTTGGGTGAATTTGGGGGCCCTCCCAGTTAATGCTCTGGGATCCTTGGGGCCACTCTCGATAATGCATATCCTAGTGGACTAGCTGGATTATTCAGTGTCCATCTTAGAGATGTGGTGCCGGTCAGGCTGTGGTGTGGAGTTCCACCAGGGATGTTGGATATCATTGGTTTGTCCTTTCTCCCTTGCCACAGAGTTTGGGCTTATCTGGTAATAATTTCTAAACAATTCTATGCTACATTGGTATGTCCTGCTCCCCTTACCAATAGGAGCTTAGGTATATCAGTCACGCCCATCAAAGTGCTCCTGAGTCACTCCCATGCCTTTGTTTATCTGTAACCACTTCTACCAGTTTATCTGCTCTTCCTCTAATCACACTCTGTTAATTTGTAAGGTCAGACCTTGCTAGGACAGTGAACTTGTATTGTAAGTTAATATTGTCTTTCTCCTTTCTTATGTCTTTTGAGTAGTTTACTTTAAAACAATATCCTTTTTGTATGGACAAAGAAAGACAGTTGTTAATATGCTTTGGTAACATGGGATTTAATTGGCTTCAAATATTATTCACTCCCGGGCATCTGCTTTCTGGACTTAAGCCTCAGCTGCTCTTACTTCCTAGCACCCCCAAAAGCAGAGTCCCAACGAGGGACGGGAAGGACCCAGGGCAAGCGGTGAGTTATGTGCTACCCTGGCATCGAGATGGGCCTGGCCAAAGCGCCTAATGCTTAACTATATGTTAAGAGCTTGGTCATGGACATGTCATGTCATGATCCAAAAGCAACAACGAGACTAGGACACTGCTAGGGCTAGGAAAAGACTAATCTGGCCTGAGCACTGTAGTCTGAGATCAAGGTGACCCCAGGAGAGCAATTCTATAAGCTTAATGCATCTCCTGCTATGTCCATACAAAATGATTTATAATGTGAATACTTATATGTTAGTTGGACAAAGAGAGGAGAAACACACCCATGGGATTCCACTCTTGGGCGGATGTCCTGCTGAAAGAGATTCTGTCCTAGTGAAAGCATCCCCTAAGGGATAGAACTTTACCCCCTATTGATTGTAACCACACCTATGCATAAGCCCCGGCATCTGGGCCCCGGATGTGGGGGGATTTAAGGTGTCTGTATGAGGGGTTTAGGGAAGAAGCAGAGGGAGAGACAGAAGTGGATGGAGGGGAGATTGGAATAAACTGCGATTGAGACCAACCATCTTGCCTCCATTCCTTCCTTCGTCTGCCTCATCATCGCCATCAACCTCCCCGGGGTTGGGGAAGTGGCTGGAGACTACCGGACGTGGGTGGTGGGAGAGTCAGTGCCGCTGCCCTGTGCCCAGTGCCCGGCGCGGTGCGGTGAGGTGCTCCTTGCCCCCTTTTTTTCTTTTTTTGTGTTTTTACACAGGGCTACACCTGTTAGTGTCAGCGATCGTACTCACAACATCCATGTGATGACAGGAATTCATAAATCCTTGAGGGTCTTGCACAGAGTGAAATAGGCTAGTTACAAAACAGTAAATTCTAAATGATCCTATTTATATGAGGACTTAGAATGGTGGTTGCCAAGAATTCAACCTGTATTAGTAGGCATGTCAGAATAGAGGGGATGGATGTAGCAGTATATATTATATTTATTATTATTATTAATTATTATATATTAATATTAATATATAACATTAATATATTATCTTAAACCAGTGTGTGGTTTCTAAAGGAAGAAGAAGTCTCAAGATGGAAGTGGTGAAGAATGCAGATCAATGACTGTAGTTAGCCATTGGATGCTAAGGTTAGCTGGGGCTGGAGATGGAGCTCAGCAGTCAGGAACAGGTCTACATTAAAAAAAAAAAGTGCCAGTTGCCTAATATAGGAAATGTATCAAGTTTGCCTCAGATCTCTCATCTGAGATTTTCAATTTGCAATACAAATTAGTAATGGGTACAGAACTATGGAAAGAAGATAGGATGTGTAATTTCAAATTTTAATAATAAGTTGGTAACTAGAATATAAACCTAATAGATTCTTTTTTAAATTTTTAGTTTTGGAATCACACCCAATGATGCTCAAGTGATTCTGCTGTCTCTGCACTCAGGAATTACTCTTAGAGTGCTCAGGAGACCATATGGGATGACTGGGATCTAACTCAGGCTGGCTATGTACAAGACAAATGCCCAGACTGCTCTATTATCCCTCCATCCACCAATATAATATATTTTTAAATAAAAAGCAATTGGAGAGTATTTATTATTAATTGGATTATTAATATGTTCTTTATCACTTACCCACTGATTGAGAATCTGTCTTGAGCTTTTACGTAGTTTTTCTTTAGACTTTCTATTCTCTGCTCCCAGTCTCTGTATCCTGTTATTCTTCTGAATTTAATCCCCAATATATTTGTTGTTCTTTTGAAAAATCAACTTGCTACCTTTCTGAGGTTCTTCATTTTGCATTTAATGGCATTGGCTCTTTGGTAGGCATTTAATTGGATGATTGTTTTTATGACTTTTCACCTGTTTTAGAACATATTTAAATTTAATTCCTAACTTAAGATTTCAATCCTCACCTATCAATTTTTAGAAAAAGTATCCTTTCACCTTGCATCTCTACTTTCCTCAGCATCAGCTCTTATCACCCCGTTCCCAAGGACAAGTTTTTCCTAATATACTCCTGAATCAGTATAGTCTGTTTATTACTGTATCCTGTTAATATGTCCATCTATAAAACTTGCTTTATCTGTTTCCCAGTGAAGAATCAGATAGTATAATTACAAACTTGTTTGGATGATGTGTACAGCTATTACTACAAAGCTCTATCTCTATATTGCATATTATTTACATTCTTCTATAAAGAAAATGTTAGCATCAGTATTATTTCAGCCAGATCAGTGTCTAAATAAGTTTCTCTTGGAAGAACAACACCATCAACACACCATTAAATCATTGTGTACAGATCTCAGCATCACCAAAGAATTTATGTGACTTTGTGAATATACATTTTTTAATGTTTGAAGTTGGTTTATAGGTACATTTCAAAGGTTGTTGAATCCACAAATTTTTTTGTCAGGAAGGGGTCATAGTATTGATGCTATTATTCACTGGACATGACTAGAATGTAAGTGATAATATGACATAACACATGTGATTTAAATCAAATGGACGTGCATGGTCTTAAATAAATAAGACATGGGCATGAATGAAGTTTAAATGGATAAACCTTTAAGAGCATAAGTTAATATGTGAGTTAATGTACATTAACAAAAACCAAAGACCAGGTCCAACAAGATGCTATTAAAATTATTATAAATGATAACAATATTTAGAATATTGATGTTCTTGATATTAAGGTTAAGAGATTAAAGAAATTTTGGCTATACCCCAGAGAAAGTAGAAGGTCACTGTCACTGTCATCCCATTGATCATCAACTTGCTCAAGTGGGCACCAGTAACATCTCCATTCATCCTAGCCCTAGGATTTTAGCAGTCTCTTTTTACTCGTTCTTCTTAGTGGTCCCACATTGGAGGCTCTTTTCAGGGTAAGGGGAATGATACCCATCATTGTTACTGTATTTGGCATATCTAATAGGCCATGGAGAGCTTGCTAGGCTCTGCCCTTCGGGCAGGATGCTCTCGGTACTTTGTCAGGTTCTCTGAGAGGGAGAACTAGGCTATAAGAGAGAGGTTGCACACGTTTCTGGGAGCATTGTTTGATGGTCTCTGGATCTTGGCCATTGATGGAATTACACTGTGCTGGGAGCAGTTTGTGGGTGTGGCTATCATTATCACTATCATCCCGTCGATTGTCGATTTGCTCGAGCAGGCCCAGTAATGTCTCCATTCATCCTAATCCTGAGATTTTAGCAGCCTCTCTTTACTCATCCTTCCCAATGGTGCCGCATTAGAGGCTCTTTCAGGGTCAGGAGAATGAGATCCATCAATGTTACTGTATTTGGCATATGAATATGCACAAGGAGCTTGTCAGGCTCTCCCATGCAGGCAGAAAGCTCTGGGTAGCTTGCCAGATTCTCTGAGAGGGAGAACTAGGCTACAAGAGGTCTGTTTCCAGGAGCTTGGTTTTATAGTCTTTGGATGTTGGCAGTTGATGAGATTATATGATGCTTGGGGCAGTTGGTGGGTGTGGCCTAGCTAATGGAAAAGGGAATCTGGGCGGAAAAGGCCCAGTCCCGATCTGAGCAGGCTTGGAGATCTCAGCCCCGGGTCCCGCACACCTGGGTTCCTCTGCTGGTTCCTTCAGGTGTGAGACTCGTCCAAGCATGCAGTGAGTAGCCTTGTGCATGGCTGTGGTGGGTTCCAGAGGTCTTCAGCTCCCAGGGCTATGCTGAAGGCAGGAAGGGAAACTCAACCCGCCCTGCTCTGAGGGGCCTTGGTGAAAACAGCCAGGCGCTGGGGCAAGTAGAAGGTAAAAAGAAATAATTTAATAGACAAAGTTTGGCAAGTTTTTTTTCTTGTTTGTTTGTTTTTACTTTTTTTGACCATATCTGGTGAATCAGTGTACGTAAAATTAAAATCATGTGCTGTATAAATGGAAGTTTGCATCTTGAATGGACTGGATCAATAGCATAGCGAGTAAGACGTTTGCCTTGCACATGGCCGACCAGGGTTCGATTCCTCTGTCCCTCTTGGAGAGCCCGACAAGCTACTGAGAGTATCCTGCCTGCAGGGAAGAGCCTGGAACACTACCCATGGTGTATTCGATATGCCAAAAACAGTAACAAGTCTCACAATGGAGATGTTACTGATACCCCCACTCGAGCAAATTGATGAACAATGGGACGACAATGCTGCAATGCATCTGGCTGGGGCATTGGACTTAGTCATGACTCAGGGAACATTCCTGCAGCTACTCAGGAGACCATATGAGTTTTGGGAATTGAACTTGGATTGGCCATCTGCAAGGCAAATGCCTTAACCCTTGTACTTTCTCTTTGGCCTCTTAAGTTTTCTCTCTCACTGTCCCTCAGTCCTTCCATCCCTCCGTTCTCTCCTTCCCTCCCTCCCTCCCTCCCTCCCTCCCTCCCTCCCTTTCTCCCTCCCTCCCTCCCTCCTTTCTCTCTCTCTTTCTTTCTCTCTTTCTTTCTCTCTTTCTTTCTTTCTTTCTTTCTTTCTTTCTTTCTTTCTTTCTTTCTTTCTTTCTTTCTTTCTTTCTTTCTTTCTTTCTTTCTTTCTTTCTTTCTTTCTTTCTTTCTTTCTTTCTTTCTTTCTTTCTTTCTTTCTTTCTTTCTTTCTTTCTTTCTTTCTTTCTTTCTCTTTTGACCACTCTTAGCTGTCCTTAGGGCTTACTTCTGACTCCCCATCCAGAGATCACTCCTGGTCGTACTCAAGGGACCATATTCCAGGGCCAGGAATTAAATCCTGGTTGTCCCTATGCAAGGCAAGTGACCTACCCCCTGTACTATCTTTCCCCCAAAGCTTTTGTCGTATTAGAAATATATAAACCTAGTACTAAGCTTGGTCATGTAAAGGGAAGAGCACCAGGAATAGGATTAGATACTGTTATAAATATATATAAAATAATTCTTAAAATATATTGACAATTAGCACAAAAATTAAGTGAAAATTATGCTAGATAATGGGTCTGAGTTGCTAATCTATGAATGAGAGAAAGAAGGGAGACATTTCTGTGACTTAATTCATGAAATAATTTTCATGTTTTATCTAAGTAAAGTACAAGATTAGTGTTCTAATTCCATACTCACTTGTACAAGTTCAAAAATTTCTAAAGAGTATTACGTTAGCTCAGAAGTTGTGAAGTCAGCCCAAATACAATAGGAGCATCTAAATTTGACACCCCATTTCCAGTGAGTGTTCATGAACTCACTGCATTCAGTAAAGATGTTCTGTTAGAGATAATATCTCAGAATAATTTTTAAGTGTGACTAGGCAATTTCTAATCATAGGAATAATATTTTATTAACATTTGTGATCTTATCTTTACTCCATCCTTATTCTCAGAGCACAGATCTTATAATGTTCTCCTTTGTCTGATTCTCTAACTTCAGTAGTTGGCTTATCTTTTTGAGTGGAAAGGGCTCACAACTAGTGTGTTCCTTGAAATTTGTGCCAATCCAGTTGGTGGTTAGATGCCTGGGCTGAGGGTGAAGTCTTCTCTAGCCCCATAATGCCTGGAACCATCAGGGCCACCTTTGTGTTGCTGAGCGTCTCTAGGGCTATACCTGGCAATATTCAAGGGACATGTGATACAGGTATCAAATTGGGTTTCATCCCCAGTTAGAACCTTGCATATGCCCAACTGCTGTACCTCCCCATTTCCCCAGCCCCCCTTATCCCCCACCCCGCACATGGTTCTCAGTGACTACTCCTAGCTCTCTCATCCTTGGCATTGTCCCTGTGACCACATGGTTTAGACCTTCTATCTCCCTGACCCCATGGCTCGGACTCTTATTTTTTAAAGCAATTACCAACTTTATCTTGCTCTGAAAAGAGATGTTTAGCCGCCACTAGGTTTTGTATATAAACTATATGTTCAAAAACCTAGAATCTGATGAAAATTTTAGAGCTGAGGAACAGTAGAAAAGAAATAAAAATCCAAGAGCACTTTCCACACTGACATTTTCTATTAGCGACTTATACACTGGTCCAAGTATTGCTGAGCATGCCTGCTGTTTCTGGCCACAGTTCTTTGGGTTTGGCTCTCCTCCAGGATTGTCTGCTTGTGTAGATCTTCACACTACCAAAGGCTGGCAAAGCTTATTATTATATCCTCTTAGTTTGAGTTCCCCTGAAAGCAAAACCTGAGAAAAGGACTTGGTCACATTTGTTAAAATTAAATACAAATGGAGGCAAGACTGGAGAATTCCCTGAGCAGACAAAAGCATTTAAGCTGTGTAGGCAAAACTAAATCTAGACACAGCAAAACTTAACTTAGCTTATTTCTTGTAAATGCCTTTCACTATCATAAAAGAAACTTGAGTTGTCTTCTCCAAATTGGTATGCAATAATGACTTAACAAATCCTCCTGCCCTCCAATGCCCTCATAGTAAAAAGCAGTCATTGGAAAGGTTAGCAACATCCTCACTTTCACTTCATCAGTGATCCCTTAACTTTATGCAATTGAAATGCACATCAGCTTTTAAATTTGAACGTTCCAATTTGTGAACTATTCTTGTAGACACCATTCAATACTAAATACTATTTATTGAATTTGTATTTCTGATCTTGCTATTTCTGAATTTATATGGAAGGTAACCTAAGATGGCAGGAACAAGGGAGAGGGTGAATGACAGGGAAGATGGGTAAATTACTAATGTTGATATTATAAGCAATATGGATTCTGCCATGCCACAACCTCTGCAAAAGCATAAAGAATATCTCTAAGAATATTCTTGATGTGAGAAATGGGAGCCTGAGCTGTCACCCCAGCTGCTGTCCCCATTGTATGTGATATTCCCATTGCCCCACAGTCTTCTCTCATTTCTACTCTGTCCTGGGTTATTTGGTTGGTTTATTTTTGACTCATTATTTGGGTTGATGCCCCCTTTATGACCCCAACCTCTGCATCTCAAGGGAGATTCAACTAATCAAAGGTCATTTCCTCTAAGTGCAAGAAATACTAAAAATATTTTTTTTGCTGGGTTTTACATTCATCCTGATCAACCTGTTGTTATTTTTCCCCCAAGGTCATTCAGAGAATACAAGAGATATATAATGGGATACTTTAAGACCTTGCAACCTTTATACCATTTCACATCTTTCTTTTTTTCTTTTTTGGGAAAGGGAGTTTTGTAACACACCCAGCATTTCTTAGGTCTTACTTTTGGGTGTATAATCAAGGGGCAATCCCAGTGGTACTATGCAGACCATATAAAGAACAGGAATCAGAACAAGGTGCCATGTGCAGGACAAACACCTTGCTCTCTGTACTAACTCTCCAACCCTTTTTCTTAAGACTTTTAAGGTAACAAAAGCCAGTCCACTTTAAGTCCTTATAAAGTTGCCCCAAACTGCTCAATTGTTAAAACTTCTGCCAGTAAAATGCATCTTCCTTTGGTGTAATCAGAGTTGTAATTGCTAATATACTACAGATCTGATAACCATTAGCATTTAATAGATATTCCCCCCTCCTTTTCTTTCTAATGCATGGTGTAGGTCCAGAGGGCCATTCAGGTTCTGTCCTCTGGCCGTTGCAGGAATCAAACAGCTTAGTTTAAATTCACTGGAAAGTAGATCCTGCGGTTAAGACTGCAGACATTGGCTTTGGGGACAGTCACTCCCATCAACACAAGAGGTAAAGTAGGAAAATGAGACTGAGCCACTGTACTAAGGCTTTGTTTTTGAGAACTCTGCCATAGGCAACAGAGATTCAACTCTGCTTGTGCCTTGAAACTGTACAATGTGTATGAGGTATTAGGGTTGACTGGTTGTGGCAAAATTTCAAGAAAAATTTCAAGTTTTCCTGAAATCTTCAATAATAATTATGACATGTAACAATAATGAGACCTGTAACTATCAAGAAGCAGACAAGTATAAGAATCAGAATGAGCACAAGGGGAGCTAGCAAAAGATTGTTAAAACCCCAAAGAATGGGCGAACATGGAAGGCTAAACACCCAACAGAGTCCCCAAGCACATATATTTGGGTGTTTATAGGAGGGAATTATCATGTAGATGCCAAGGCCTTGGTGGTGAATATCTGGGGACATAAGTGTCAGGAGGAATCAACATTTGATGGCCATCTCTGAGGATGTTAATGTGAAAACATTTTAGACACTGTGGGCAAGCAGAAGAGGCTCATACTTCCTTTTGTAAAGTGCTTTGTACTAAAGAAGAAACACAGTGCAGTCTTCACATTGTGCATTCAAATTTATCTCTTCATACTCCAGTGGTGTTGTGGGGATGTAATATATTAATACATAAAAATTTGTGTTAAGGACAATATTAAATGGAGCATCCAAATTAGAGTGAACATTATTTTTGAGGAAAAACGGTATCCATCCCAAGTGACCCCCCCCACTGGATATAATGAGGGCTTATTTCTTTGCTTTCCATGGATTTGTCCATGAAAAAATTCACCTCACGAGGGTAGCCTGTCCATCAGATTTATCCTGTAGAAATTCTGTGGCACCTAAGTGCTTCTTTGTAGATGACATTCTGTGCTCCATGAAGCAGAGGCTGACTCACTGAGCCATTTCTGAGACATGGAGCACAATGACAGAATTCAATGTTATCAGCTTCTCTGCTCCAAGCCACATGCAGACTCTGAGCAGGCGCACCCTTAAAAGAACCTGGGCTTGTGGCTCTGAGCAGGGGCTGCTAATTCTGCAAGTAAACCTCATGGAAGTGCAAAATAAATTTTTCTTTTGGCAATTAAAGTGTCCTTAGAGAAAGTTCATTTTCTGCCAGAGTGTATAAAGAAGGGACTGAGAGTAATAAAGTGTAGTTTCTTGATGTGACTGCTGAAAGAAAACTTTCAAAATCTTGTTTAAATGCACTCATAAAAATGATAGGAATATACAGATCACCCAGGTTTAAATATGATTTGAGTGGGGTGGATCTGCTTTTGTTCAACTTCTGTATTTCTAACTTTATGATGTAGTGTTTGTGTTATCTGTTACTTTTTTCATCTGAATTCCTTGGGTGGACTCCAGTCATCCTTTGAACGACAAATGTAGCAGTCATATAATGGTTTTTAAAAAACTGTTATTATGTTGTCTTTGAACTGGAGCTACACATGTCTTTCCTGTGATTATTTTTTTTTCTGTATAATTTCAGATGAGGTTGTTTCCCGCTTTAAGAGCATGGTGTTTTTTTCAGTTCCATTCAGTCCAAACCCTGCAATGTCAGGGGCTTATCTCAATTTCCTCTGTTCCCTCATTTACCACAACTACTGCTTTGTCAGTTTCCCAGACAATCTCCCCCTGAATCCATGGCTTCTCACCTTTAGCTCCACTTTTGTCTAAACCATTATCATCTTTCAACTGGCTTGAATTATTGCAAAAACGTCCTTAAAACTTCCTTAAAACTTCCTGATTTCCTCTTTGCTTCCTACAATCCTTCTGCATACAAACAATTTAAAACATACACCAGGTCTTATTACTCTCCCTGTATACCCTCCGTTGCCCTCTCATTAAACTTGAAATAAAATTTCCACCTTGATACCTTGTTCTCTGCCTCTTCTTTCTGTCTCATCTAAAGTTACTCTCCATTCAGTTACTTGCATTGACTCCATACTAAAACACTTCTCTTGTCTCTGGACGGGCCTGCTTCATTCTAGGGAAAAATCTTTTTCCACTGAACTTCTCAAGGCTGATTACCTCTCATTCAGATAGTATCAGCCAGCAGGTCATAGGACATATCTTTGGGGAGTTCATTAATAACAAAGTTATTAATTTGTTATTAATTAAATGACTCTCTACGACATCAGCAGTTTTGGACTCTTGATAATCCTTGAATACTTTCTTTTATATGTGTGCATTTATTGCTTGCTGTATATATTCTCTCACTAAAATAACAAATCTAAGGGAAGCTGAGGCATGAAATTTATTTCTCACTCCCATGACGAAGAATGGTGTTGGCATTTAATAAACATTCAATGAATATATGCCATATAAATGAATGGATGAATCCCTCATTTTAAAAAGTTGAAATTTTACCACCTGATCTTTCTCATAATTTATTTAGTTGGTCTTCTAAATTTATTCTGTATTAGATACCTTTGTGAATGTCAATCCTAAGAATCCCGAGACCCATGATGTTTTCTTTATATAATATATCCTTAGGTAGCAATTAAGAGCCCGAGTTATAAATCATAAAGTTTAAAATATCTACTGTTGGACTGCGGATGTAACTCAGTGGAAGAGCACTTGCTTGGATTTGTGAAGCCTAGATTCTTTCTTTGGCATCATAAAAAATCTTGCTTTTATGTGTGACCTTGGGAAAATAGTTTGATACTTATTTTCCAATATATGAATTAAGCCACTAGTATGCCTACTTCTAGCATCAAATGTAGCAATAATTTTGTTTTTGTTTTTGGGTCATAAACAGCAGTTCTCAGGGCTTACTGCTGGCTCTATGCTCAGGGATCACTCTTGACAGAGCTTGGGTCACATGTGGTACCAAGGATCAAACCTAGGTCAGCTGTGTGCAAGGCAGGCACTTTACCATATCTATACTATCTCTTTAGCCCATGCCCATTGTATTTTGTATCTGTAGTATTTCCACAGTGGAAATTTTCCATAATACATTTCTCTAATTTATGCCAGAGATTGTACTGCTATTATTGTTAACACCACCATTAGCTTAAAGTGTGGAATTTTTGCAATTTGGTGATTTGTGTTAAAGTTAATTAGCTGGGAGACCCTGAGAAAATCACTTTATCTTTCTGGGATTACATTTTTCTTTTCATCAAATCACACTCATTATAAAACTATAATTATTTAATAAATTATAAGAAAGGCATTTCCCAAACTCCCACTCTCTTCTAACTAATAGCATGCTAAAGTAGAGATTCTGTAGTTGAGTTTGTATTCCAGCCTGGTATTGCCTAGCTCTTCCTTTCTTTTTCTTTTTTACAACTTGCAGACATCAGGTAAAACCCTAGGACTTGTACTTTTCTCTTTCTGTTGTAAACATTTCTCAATACATGTTTCTTTAGTATTTTGTTTTTAATCACTATCTCCAGAAAATGTTATCTTTAATTTATTCCTATTTGCTTATAAGCTGCGACTCCATTTTCCACAATTAGCCCATATCTCTGGGCTTCATGACTGGTATAAATCTTTATTCTGTGTTTCTATTAAGTTGATTTATAATCAAAGTATCACTCACTTCTCTTTTGTGGAATTTTCTTTAGTTCATGTTGGTTTGAGTATCCAATGATAATGGCTGTTCCCAGGAGTGTAATTCCTAGTAACAGTTCTAACACTGAATTAATGTTAGGCGTATTTTATATGGTACATGTTTATTAAAATAAGTTTACCATATTCTGTGAATAGCTGCACTATATATGCCCTCCAAAAATTGGGAAAATACATTTCCATGTGCAAATTGTCCTTATAGAAGATAAATGCTTATGAATGATTTTGAGATGTGTTCCTGTCAAGAGCTTTTCAAAGCATTATTGGTTCTAGAAGTTATTGGATTGATGAAAATGTAATTCATTTATGATAGCTACTCACTTAAAAATAATTCTATATTTAAAATAATTATAAATTTTTCTGGATAGAAATCCTTTTATTTTAAGTACATAAACTTATTCCCCAAGTTACTTGATTTATTGAGTTGAGATTTTATGTATTCAGTTTCTTCAAGCAACATATATATGAATATTAAGTATCACCGATTTCTTTTGTACCTGACCTTGATTTTTTTCCCTACAATCAGTAGAAACTATGACAAATGCGTTTTCATCACCTTACTATTATTTCAGTGTGGTTATGAATTCTAATTTTAGTTTTCTTTGAAAATTTTTATCCTCCAGTTATATATAATGTTTAGAATCCCTTTAAATGGAAATGGATGTTGAAATAAACATCCAAATAAACATCAGGTAGAATTAAAGCTCTCAGTTTATTTCTACTTTTCTGGCTTGCAAATCTCTGCTTGATATATCCAGCAATTATTTGTTATTACTTGAGGTCCCTTGAAAGTCTGGATACTGTTACAGAATTCCTATCTTTCTTACTCATCCACAGCACTCTGTCTTGGTTTTACAACGGCTCCTTGTCCTGCATCATAAAGATGATCCCCATTATGAACTATGGATACTAAGAATGGTATGAATTCTTTACTAAGCTTGATTTCATCAGTTCATTATATTCTTACCCCTGCTCTCTTCCACAGAGAAACTCTCTTCTCTGACATTTCGTATCACATATACTTACTGAGTATATGCAATGAGATAGTTTTATTTGCATTCCTTTCAACAGTCCTCCTTTCATTAGAATGGAAGTTCCATGCAGAAGGACATATTATTTTTTCCTTTACTACTCTCTGTAATTTTCAGGAACTTAATAGTTACTGAAAGAATCAATTAAGCAATAAATAAGTCTTCTGTGATCTGTTTATCCCCTTCAGAAATCTTTCTTTCACCTAATCCCTCTAGAGATTGTCTTACAAGAGGGATTGCTCATATAGTAAGATAATATTAGCAATTACAATAGATAAATCCCTTAAATCTCAATAGATTGGCACAATTTAGTTCATAAGTCTTCCATAAGAAATCTAAAATTAATATCTGTGGTCATCTAGCAACTCTTTTACAGTGAATAATTTTAAAATCTAGCTTTTCTGCCATTTGGCTTTACTCTCTTTAGTGCTGGCTCCAAGTTGTGTTTATCTGCCTCTGGCCAGCAGAGAATTGACTGTTAAGCAAAATATAGGCACACATCGGCTTGGATCACCTTCCATTAGCCAGAATTTGGTGATAACTCTTCTTTTCCTGGGAGTGTAGATCTTTCCAAAGGAGAAGAAACCGACTTGGCAACTAAGCCAGTCTCTGTCACAAATGGACATTCACCACTTATGGAACTTTGTGTATTAAGTCAGATTCGCCCAGACTATCTGTGACTTCAATGATTTTGAAACCACTTCACTGATATCAGTGGATGTGCTATCAAGAAGTCAGTCTCATTGGTGCACCTGAAATACCTGCTTTTGGAGAGCTTTCAGTAGATTTCCTTTCTATTCTTTATCCATTTCAGGCATCCTGGTTTAATTTCAGCATGTCACAATTTCAGAATCAAAACTAAATTTTTATGCTTTGTTTTCCCTATGTCCAATATCCAGAACCATTTTTAGTATTTTCGATTTCACTAATATGTGGCTAAGTAGTGCCAAGCATTTAATTATAAATTTTGGGAGACAGGAATATGCTGTACTAAATTTAACTCCTGAGTATCCATTGAATCAATTCTGCTTAGAAACAAAACAGTCATCTAGGTTTGAGAATAGAGCCTGGGATTTTTAGTTGTCACCAATATCATGCCAAACAGCCTAGATAATTACTACTTATTTAAAATGCTAAGTGAGTAGGCCAGATGTTTGCACATGGGAGGAAGTATTTTTAAATGACAGCTTTTCAATGACTATTAAACTATGTGGGAGTAAAATGTTAGGAGACTGTTTAGTCAAATAAATAGTAAAAAAAACATGTCTAGGTACATTAAACACTGAAAAATAGAGGGGAATGTCTTCAATAAAATAAGTCACAAGCCAAGTACCAAATAAGCATATTTAGTGACCAAAAATATCAATCATCTTAAATGACAGTAAGAAATCACATCTAAAACTAG
This sequence comes from Sorex araneus, assembly GCF_027595985.1. Classification (NCBI taxonomy): domain Eukaryota; kingdom Metazoa; phylum Chordata; class Mammalia; order Eulipotyphla; family Soricidae; genus Sorex; species Sorex araneus. The sequence goes on along the minus strand of NC_073305.1, from coordinate 130,438,717 downwards.
AATTTCCTGGAAAAGAAGATTTGACAGTTCATACAAAAAATTCTCATTAAGTTTTAACTCTACATGAAAATAATCAGTCACTGTCATTGTCACTGTCATCCTGTTGCTCACCAATTTGCTCAAGCGGGCACCAGTAACATCTCCATTGTGAGACTTGTTGCTGTTTTTTGCATATCAAATATGCCATGGGTAGCTTGCCAGACTCTGCCATGCAGGCGAGATACTCTCGGTAGCTTGCCGGGCTCTCTTAGAGGGGCGGAGGAATTGAACCCAGGTCGGCTGTGCAAGGCAAACGCACTACCAATGGCAATGTTAATTTTATTCTCTATTTAGGGAGTCAGGCTGGACAGTGGGATGAGCAGGGCGTTTGCTTTGCATGCAATCTATCTCAGTTCAATTACCAGTAGCCCATATGGACTCTAAGCCCTTTTAGGAGTAATCCCTGAGCACAGAGCCAAAAGTAAGCTCTGAGCACTGCCAGGTGTGCCCCTAAATAAATAATAACACTCTTCCCAACAACAACAAAGCAAAAGACACAGAAGAAAAGCAAAGGTAAAAGTTTGTGACTTCTCATTCAAACACTAAACTCAAATAGTAGCTTTACATATCACACTGCTCACACTCTTAAGGAGTTTACTTAGCTTCTGCTGATAAAAAGTTCCTATCTACAAAGCCAAAATATTCCTGAAATGATATTCAACTTCTATATTACACCTGTTACTTTTATATGGATGACCTTTGGTCATTCAGTGGTGCTTAGGGAGCTATTCCTATGTCTGCTCATAGGCTGCTCCTGTCAGAGCGTGGGGAACCATGAGGTGCTGAGGACTGAAGCCGGACCTCCTACGTGCATATCATGTATTTGGCCTGAAGAAAAAGCTCTCTAGCCTTTCTTTTTTTTTTTTTTGGTTTTCTATCGAAGAAGCTAATTAATTCTGGAAAATTTATTTTCATTTATATGATGATGGACTGGAGCGATAGCACAGTGGGTAGGGCATTTGCTATGCATGAGGCCAACCCGGGTTTGATTCCTCCGTCCCTCTTGGAGAGCCCAGCAAGCTACCAAGAGTATCCCGCCTGCATGGCAGAGCCTGGCAAGCTACCCGTGTTGTATTCGATATGCCAAAAACAGTAACAAGTCTCATAGTGGAAACATTACTGTGCCTGCTGGAGCAGATCGATGAGCAATGGGATGACAGTGACAGTGACTTAGGGAGTCATGGTAAAGTTTAGATAAAATCTAAGATGTGCAAGTTTAGATGATGACACTTTCAAATGCCCCTTTTATCATTCTATGGGTTCACTTATCATCTCCTCACTGATTTAACAACATGGTGACTAACTAGAAAGAATCTCTGTTAATAATTTGCCCCTCAAGTTCTTCCTTTAACAATGTTCATAGATGTTGATGACCCAGAGCTGAAGAGTAGCTACCCTTTGCCTGAGCTTGTGGACTCAATGGGAAGCACATACATCACTGAGAGCTGACATAAAACAGATGCATACAGGTCCTGACTCAGAGAGGAAGTGTTGCCTTAACCAGGTCTCAGGAGAGCATCTCTCCTGAACTCTGGAATCCTACAAAGGTGGCAGCGCAGAAACATTCTGGTCATTGTATCCTGAATGCTCTGGTGGGGGCTTCAGGACAGGGCATTATAGTCAGCTCCAAGGAGTTGAATAAATGCTTCTATTTCTTCTAATGATCAAAGGTAAATAATCTAAATGGCTCAATAATCACTGAAAGTAGAAGCTGCCATCTTCAAGTTTGCTGGCATTGGTTAGAATATTCAATCTAATAGAAGGAGAGGATTTCTTAACTGTAAAACTGTTGGCACTTTGGCCTGGAGAATTCTTTGTTGTGGAAGCTGACCCGTGCATGGTAGCTTAGGTTGAGGGGCACACACACCTGTTAGATGTCAGTAGTGGCTGTGTGCCTCCTAGTGATAAAGAGCAAGAAATTTTGTGGATGTTGTTAAGTACCCCACGGGGAACAAAGTCAAACTTTCGAGTATAAGATGTAGATTCTCTACAAATTCTGTAGAGAACCATTGGCAATTGCACTTACATGCTATATAGGATGCTTCATATTTTACACAGTAAACTTCCAGGTTTAACAATTTTTTCATATTGAATATCACAACAGATAGTATGTAACTTATAATCTAGGAGTTATCAAAAAATAATGTGGTTTTATTTGACTTGTCCTTAAGGTAATTTGTTCTTTCTGTGGGAATCACATTAAGAATTTGGGAATGAGGGACTGGAGCAATAGCACAGCGGGTAGGGCATTTGCCTTGCATGCGGCCGACCCGGGTTCGATTCCCAGCATCCCATATGGTTCCCCGAGCCCCGCCAGGAATAATTCCTGAGTGCATGAGCCAGGAGTAACCCCTGTGCATCACCGGGTGTGACCCAAAAACCAAAAAAAAAATAATTTGGGAATGAGCATGGGAGTTGCAGAAATAACTTGATGTTCCTTCTGTCCCTTGACCCAAAACTTTGTGAAGGACTGCATTCCTTTCATGTTCTAACTAAACTCTCAGACACATAAAATACCATGTTGGTTTCCTGGGATGGGGTGAGGTGGGAGGACCAGACAGTTGCTGTTTAAGGGTACACACTTGCAATAAGTAGTAATTACTAAAAGCAATAATGAGTCTAGACTACAGTATTGTATCACAGTCCTCAAATTTGCTAAGAGATTAGATCTTAATTATTCTAGCCACTAAAATATGGTAATTGTGTTTCGTGATAGAGATATTGATTGCATCTGCAATGGCAATCATATTACCATATATGAATGTAGCAACTTGACCTTAAACTTCCACAATGTTATATATTTGTTCTATTTCAATACATAAGAGAGAGGCTGCTTATTTTACCACACTTAGTCTGGACTTCATAACACAGTTTGACTAATAAGACCATGGAGAGTAGTTAGTAAAAGAGCTAACTTGAGATATTAATTTACCTTGTTTATTCTCTTACAACGTAGACTTTTGGGCGCATTCCTTTGGAGAATAAGGAAACATGGAAGAAGTTCCATTTTCTTTCAACTCTTCCAGTCAAGTTCAATCTAGTCTACCCAGCTTCAAGTGACCACCAGTTGGGGGATTATACATTTTACTAGGGATCAAACTGGTGCTGGCTGCTTGCAAGATGAGCACTTTAACCCCAGTATTATGTCTCTAATACTGATATTTTATTCTTTAAGGTTCAGAACATTTTGGGGAGTGGATTTATCGTAAGTAAAAAGCTTTGTATTTGTAAACCAGAGGCAGCTGTCACAAAATATCACAAGTAGGTACGTTAGATTAAAAGAAATCTATTCTTTGGGATCAGCAATCTCAAATAAGGGTGCTAGCAGGGTGAGATTCTAAGAGTTCTAAGGGAAGGTGGTTCCAAACCTCTCCCCTTGGCTTAACATGACCATCTTTTTTTTTTTTTAAAGAAATATTTTATTGAACCACCGTGAAAACAAGAAAAAAAATACAAAGCTTTCAGGTTTAAGTCACAGTCAAATACTGATTAAACCACCATCCCTTCACCAGTGCACCCGTTCCACCACCAAGAACCCCAATACACCCCCCTCCCACTCCACCCCTCATCTAAGTAGCTGATGATATTCCCATTATTCTCTCTATATATTGAGTACATTTCATATTTCCATACAGAACTCACTATTGTTGATTGGAAATTTTCCCCAACAATCAGGCCTGCTGAATAAGCATCATCTAATAATTTCTCTTCCTTGGTAAAAGTGAAGACTTTGAGTCCGCGCGGCCGCGATAGCGGCCGCGTGGTTTTGGGTTTCTAATATTTTAGCTCAGTTCACAGTCAAAATGGATGGCTGCAAGAATCTGCTCTGGTGCCAAAATGGGTTAGGAGACCTCAGGATCACAGTCAGTAGGCGGGAGGCTCTGCTTCTCGTGCCGCGGCTCTTGGTTCATCTCTGGGCGGAAGGCGCGCCGGGAACACCTCCCCTCCCAGGATCACCTACAGGCTACGTCACTAAAGAAAGTCCTACCTCCTGGTGTAGGGGTCTTAGAGGGTGGCTCTCACCGCGTAGCTGCTGCCGCTGCCGCCATTTTCGCTCAGAAAAATGGGGTGGAGAGGGAAAAAAATCCCTCCCCGGGCTGCACGAGGTTGTAGTTCAGTTCACAGTCAAAATGCATGGCTGCAAGAATCTGCTCTGGTGCCAAAATGGGTTAGGAGACCTCAGGATCACAGTCAGTAGGCGGGAGGCTCTGCTTCTCGTGCCACGGCTCTTGGTTCATCTTAACATGACCATCTTAATGTGTGATGGCAATTTCTCATGTACAAGCATCTCCTTACCCAAATTTCTCTTTTTTTATAAAATTTCCAGCTCTACTGGACTATAATCCTCTCTGCTGACTTCATGCTATTTATTTATTTATTTATTTATTTATTTTTTTTCTGTTTTGAAAATTTAAATTTTTTTTTTAAATTTATTTATTTTTAATTAGAGAATCACTGTGAGGGTACAGTTACAGATTTATACACTTTTGTGCTTATACTTCCCTCATACAAAGTTTGGAACCCATCCCTTCACCAGTGCTCATTCTCCACCACCCGTAAACCCAGTGTCCCTCCCACCCACCCCAATCCCATCTCCCCCCCACCCCACCCTGCCACTGTGGCAAGGCATTCCCTTCTGTTTTCTCTCTCTAATTAGCTGTTGTGGTTTGCAATAAAGGTGTTGAGTGGCCGCTGTGCTCAGTCTCTAGCCCTCATTCAGCCCGCAACTCCCTTCCCCCACATGGCCTTCGACTGCAATGTAGTTGGTGATCGCTTCTCTGAGTTGACCTTTCCCCAGAACGTGAGGCCAGCCTCGAAGCCATGGAGTCAACCTCCTGGTACTTATTTCTACAGTTCTTGGGTGTTAGTCTCCCACTCTGTTATTCTATATACCATAGATGAGTGCAATCTTTCTATGTCTGTCTCTCTCTTTCTGACTCATTTCACTCAGCATGAAACTTTTCATGCCCATCCACTTGACTACAAAATTCTTGACCTCCTTTTTTCTAACAGCTGCATAGTATTCCATTGTATAGATGTACCAAAGTTTCCTCAACCAGTCATCCGTTCTGGGGCATTCGGGTTTTTTCCAGATTCTGGCTATTGTAAACAGTGCTGCGATGAACATACATGTGCAGATGTTGTTTCGATTGTACTTTTTTGCCTCTCTGGGATATATTCCCAGCAGTGGTATTGCTGGGTCAAATGGGAATTCAATATCTAATTTTTTGAGAGTCGTCCATATTGTTTTCCAGAAGGGCTGAACCAGTCGGCATTCCCACCAGCAGTGAAGAAGGGTCCCTTTCTCCCCACATCCTCTCCAACAGCGGTTGCTTTTGTTCTTTTGGATGTGTGCTAGTCTCTGTGGTGTGAGGTGGTATCTCAAAGTTGTTTTGATCTGCATCTCTCTGATGATTAGTGACGCAGAGCACTTTTTCATGTGCCTTTTGGCCATTCGTATTTCTTCCTTGGTAAAGTTTCTGTTCATTTCTTCGCCCCATTTTTTGATGGGGTTGGATGTTTTCTTCTTGTAGAGTTCAACCAGTGCTTTATATACCATTGATATCAACCCCTTATCTGATGGGTATTGTGTAAATATCCTTTCCCATTCTGTGGATAGTCTTTGGATTCTGGTCACTGTATCTCTTGCGGTGCAGAAGCTTTTTAGTTTAATGTAGTCCCATTTGTTGATCTCTGTTTTTACTAGATTGCTTAGTTCCGTGTCACCTTTGAAGATACCTTTATCTTCAATATCGTGGAGGGTTTCGCCGACCTTGTCTTCAATGTACCTTATGGTTTGTGGTCTAATGTTGAGGTCTTTAATCCATTTTGATCTGACTTTTGTGCATGGTGTCAGGTCAATGTCTAAACCCATTTTTTTGCATGTGCTTGTCCAGTTGTGCCAGCACCATTTGTTAAAGAGGCTTTCCTTGCTCCACTTCACATCTCTTGCTCCCTTATCAAAGATTAGATGGTCATACATTTGAGGTTGTGTGTAGGGATATTCCACCCTGTTCCATTGGTCTACGGCTCTGCCTTTGTTCCAGTACCATGCTGTTTTAATTGTTACTGCTTTGTAGTAAAGTTTGAGGTTGGGGATGGTGATGCCTCCCATCATCTTTTTCCCAAGAATTGTTTTAGCTATCCTTGGACGTTTGTTATTCCATATGAATTTTAGGATTGCTTGATCCATTTCTTTGAAGAATGTCATGGGTATACTTATAGGGATCGCATTGAATCTGTATAATGCTTTAGGGAGTATTGCCATTTTGACAACATTGATTCTCCCTATCCACGAGCAGGGTATATGTTTCCATTTCCTCATGTCCTCTTTGATTTCATGGAGTAGCGTTATGTAGTTTTCTTTGTAAAGGTCTTTTACTTCCTTGGTTAAGCTGATTCCGAGGTACCTGATTTTCTGGGGCACGATTGTGAATGGGATTGCTTGTTTCATGTCCCTTTCCTCTGCCTCATTGTTTGCATATAGACTTCATGCTATTTAATTATGAGTTTCACAGCATAATTTTAAAATAAGATTGCATTCTGAAGTAATTAAGATTACTTATATATATAATACATAAATGTAGTGGTTGTGGGAAGGAGTAATGGCAAAATTCAATCCATACTAAGTGGGGAAGATCAAAAGAAATGTTAAATATGATATCAAGCTGATATGTGTTGCTAGACTTATATAGTCCTAAGGAATTGAATCTTACTGATTTTTTTTGTTGAAGAAAGGGAACTATGGGAAATAGTAGTATCCTATGTCAGAATTTTGTCATGAAGAAAGTAGAAAAGACTAAGGGATTTAGAGGTTTAGTACAGAGGTTTATTAGGATAATGCCTCTTACAGTGAAGATGTGGGCTGACACTGGAGAAAGGCAGGAATGACAAGAGACATGAGAGGTTTCTGGACATCATTACTACAAGTATTATGTGGCTGTCAGGGGCACCTTAATGTTTGTTAGGTTTGGGCACCACCATTTTTCAGGGTGACAGACAAGGTGGGGCACATGCAAGAGGGTATGATGAGGTGGGAGTCTTCATAACATGTCAGCTTAAGCTAGAGAGGAGCAAAATGCAGTGAGGCTGATCACTGCTTTCAGCTATTTGAAGAGTTGTCATGTTTGAGAGGGATTAAGGTTGGTCTTGTGTGGCCCCACAGGACTAGGACCAAAGTGTAAAATATCTAATGGTCTGTTTTCCATTTACTATAAGGGTTGAAATACTTTAGTCAGAGAAATCTCAAGGGGAAGCAGGTAAGGAAGTTTGAGATTTTAAATCTTGCTGTTAAGCTAGAGCAAAGAAGATCTATTTTGTAACAAGGTCTTTGCAGTGTCTTTTAGTATTATTTAGACAAGAAGATAAGGTATCTTTCTTTATCAGTGTGTAAATGTTGAAGACACATACTATGCACTTTAATGATATTAGTCTATCAAATAATCAAATTATATATATGTATTTTTAGTATATGTGAATTAATTGAAACAAGGAGAAATAAACCAAATTTCAAGTAAACAGATATCAAAAAGCAGTTTTATGTTTAAAAGTAACTTTGAAGGCCGAAGAAAGAGTATAGGAGGTAAGGCATTTGTTTTACATGTAATAGCTTTTCATCCCTGGCACTAAATATGGTCCCCTGAGCACCACCAGAAGTGAGCCTTGAGCATAGAGCTAGAACTTCTGGATGTGGTTCAGAAGCAAATAGAAAAGGAACCTTTTTTTCTTCTCCCTTTTTTTTAATTGTAGCTTGTCTAACACAGCTCCTTATAGTATTGCCTTATTTTCTTGCTATTTCAGTGTCAGAATTTATCAGTTATTTTTATATTATCTAATTCTAGAATACATAATTTTTCTATTTGTTTTCTACATGTTATTTGATTCTCAACTAGATTTTAAATCACTTTTGAACAAGGACCAAAGAGTATATCCTTTATAATAAATTGTGTTAATCAAGTGCTCTCAAACTAATTTAAGTCTATTAAGCATTGTAAAATGCAACTTGATTATGTTTTCCTTCATTCCCCAAGTTGTTTCATAAACACAGGCAAACAATACACAGAGGTACTTTCACTAAACTGGGAAAGTAATAAACTATTTGGCAATATTTATAAAGTGTCTTCTCTTTGCTAGGACAACACTAGATCCATAGGGAATAAGAAGTATCTTAAAATTACTTGAATTTTGAATAGCCCAGGGTCTAGTTTTGCAAACAGATCTAAGATATGAGAAATACTAATATCTAAACTGCATGGAATGATGAAAAGAAAGTAGTTCAGTGATAATTGGAAATGTTTTAAGACCAAAATCATGTATTGATAGTCTTGTGGGTGCTGAGCAGCCAATCTGGGTCACATCCCAAGCATCACATGTGGCCCCAGAGCCTGCCATGAAATGTTTCCTGATGGCAAAGCCAGGAGTAAGAGTGTGGCTCAAATGAAAACCAGAGCAACAAAAAATACAACGTTAACAATGAAAGGAAGAATACACTTACAGAATACGAGTAAAAGGGAGAGTTCCAGGAATAAAAACAGAGCAAAAACCTAGTGTTTTGTGTTTTTTGTGTCCCTCACAATATATGTTCAAGCCCTAACTGCTTGTAATTGTGAATGTGACTATATTTGGAAATGGTCCTGGCAGATGGAATGAAAGTAAGATACTGGATTTGGGAGTACACCTAATACTATGACTAGCATCCTTAGAAGATGAGGGAAATTTAGACACAGATGCCAGTAGGGAGAAAGTACCTTGTACAGGTGGAGGCAGAAACTGATGCATCTACAAGTCAAGGATTCTAGCAACTGTCCAAAACTGGGAGAATCAGGGAGAAGAGTCTTCTGTAGGTCTTCCAGAAGGAACCAATACCCCAGATACTTGGTAACCCCAGGCAGCTACTTTCTAGAACTGCAAGAAGATATATTTATGTTTTAATATATACAGTTGGTGGGTTTTTCTTTTTGTCATGGGAGCTCCACAATTATATTCATATATGTATTGATTGAAGAGTAAGGTACACATCAGGGCAGAAAGAAGATGTATTTGAATGGTATAGAGACTGGGTGATGTGGAAGAAGGGGAGAGACTTGAGTCTTATTATGCAAGAACACCCATAAATAATGAAGAAATAATAATGATAAACTCAACTTAATATCTTTCTATTGTCTTTATTATATTTCAGACACCATCATAAACGTTTTACAGAGTTAGTCTCATTTTATCATTGCAATAAGCTACCACTTATTAGGTGCTAGTAAGGTGTGAAATGTTATTTTCATTTTATAGTAAAACTGAGGAAAGGTGGGTAACTTGCTCAAAAATGCATAGCTAATGAATTGTGGAGTCAGAATTAGAATCTAGAACACTTGATTTCTCAACCTTATGCATTTGAAGTGGAAATGCTAGAATTCTTTCTTCTATTGGGATACAGATATAAAACCCAAGTCCTTATTGTCCCTTCCTCAAAAAATTTCTGTTATTGCAAAAGGTTTTTCTCCATTTTGAAAAATAATGTTTAAAATATTTTATTTTGATGGTATAATAATTTGATCCATAACTGTATATAAGGTAGAATTATTTCCTCTTACTTTACTATATCTCATTCTCAGATTGATATCTAATAAGTTAGTTCCATTCTGTGTTAGGTCACCCAGTCACCATAATTTTGCTGATTTCTTTGCTCATCTTGTCCAAAGAGTATGTTAATTGCTTCAGAAGTCATACTTTTCCCAGCATGGTTATAATTAATTGAGAAGACAAGGCCTGGATAACCAAAGAAAATCAAAGAAAATTCACTTCTTGTCGTCCATAGTAATTCCCCCCTAAGGATTTTCCCAGAGTGTTTCTAATTAGAGGAAAATGAGCCAGCACATTAGCTATACCCAAACATGACTGCCAAAAGTTTCTCTAAAGTTTACTTAGTTTTAATGTTGCACATAGTTATTAATGGCAATCTTTCTATCTTGTGCATCTAAATAGAGCAACCAAAAGCAGTGTTATGGCTAATAAAAACTCAGCATCATAGATTATGAATAATTTTTCATCATGGTTAATGAAAATGTAATGCAAGATCTCTCACAATATGATTTAGGGAACAGTTTATTTTTATTTTATTTTCTTTTTAATTTTTTTTCTTTTCGGGTCACACCCAACAGTGCACAGGGGTTACTCCTGGCTCTGCACTCAGGAATTATTCCTGGTGGTGCTGGGGGACCATATGGGATACTGGGAATCGAACCCGGTTCAGCCACATGTAAGGCAAACGACCTACCCCGCTGTGCTATCGCTCCACAGCCCCTTAAAATTTTTTTTAATGAAACACTGTGAGATACAATTACAGACTTATACACTTTCGTGATTACATTTCAGTCATACAATGGTGGAAAACTCATCCCTCCACCAGTGCCTATTCTCCACCACCAATGTTCCCAGTATCCCTCCCATCACTCCCACCCCAACCCCCTGTCTGCTGCATGTGTGGCAGGCACATTCCCTTTCACTCTCTCTATCCTTTTGGGTGTTATGGTTTGCAATGCAGGTAATAAGTGGCCATCATGTCCGTCTATAGTCTACTTTCAGCACACATCTCCCATCCTGAACAAGCCCTCCAGGCATCCTTTGCTTGGTGGTTCTTTCTCTATCTCAGCTGCATTTTCCCCCGGCATGTGAGGCTGGCTTCCAAGCGGTGGAGGAATCCTCCTGGTACTTATCTGTACTATCCTTGGTGTTAGTCTCCCATTATGTCACTTTATATTCCACAAATGAGTGCTATGCAGCTGTTAGAATAGATAAAGTCATGAAATTTGCATATAAGTGGATTGTCATGGAGAGTATCATGTTAGGTGAAATGAGTCAGAAAGAGAGGGACAGACATAGAATGACTACACTCAATAGTTTAATTTTCCATGTATATGACTCAGTGGTAGAAAAAAACACATTCTAAACATGTGCTAAGTGTTCACTAGATTTCTGAAATCATATGGCCATCAGAGTACTACTGGGTATGGCCCCTATAATAATAATAAAATAATAATAATAATAATAGATACAAATATAAAGGACTGGTTTAAACTTGCAGAAAAAATAATAATATTTGACATATAGCCAAATAAATGCACAATGTGAAGAAAACAATGGTCTTTTTTTTAATTAGGGAGAAAAACTATATTTCTCTTTAGAAAAAATTTAATATAAAAATGACCGGCATGTTATAAGATATCAGATTTATTGGAAAATAGCATAAGCATTGCTATGTTATGGAATGATCTGGAGAGTATAATGCTGAGGGAAATTAGTCAGAGGAGTGAGCCAGATACAGAATTATCACCCTCATACGTGCGGTATAAAAACTAAACATAATAAGGAAATAACAAATACCCAAAGGCAATAGAAATTGAGAACTTTCAGTAGGCAGCTTGCCAAACTGGATGGCAAAGGCAGAGGAGACAGGATAGAGTATGGGCGGGGTACTCTGGGAAAATTTCCAAGGGAAACTGGATCTCTATTCGGGGATGTAGTACTGGAATGTTTTATATAGGAAGCCTTAGCATTATCAGTATTGTAAATCACGGTGCTTAAATTTTTTTTTTAGAAAAGAACCCAGATATTAAGTTCTTATTGAAGATACCCTTGTGGTTCAGAATAGTGGCAAGTGTAGGACAACATTGGTTTGTCCTTTCTGCCTTGCCACAGAGAGCTTAGTTTTTTTTTTGTCACTCCCATCACAGTGCTCCCATTCCTCTGTGTTTATTTGTAAACTCTTTCTTTGTGCTCTGTTTCCCCAACCTGTCAATTACTTTTATCTCCTAACCAGACTCTGTTAACTTGTAAATAGTGCTTTTTTCTTCTCCTTCATTCCTTTGCATAGTTGATTCAGAGCAATGTCCTTTTTGTATAGACACAAGAAGGCAGCTAATGCTATGCTTTTGTAACTTGGGAGCTAATTGACTCCGAATAATATTCACTCCTGAGCGTTTGCTCTCTTGACTTAAACCTCAGTTGCCCTTACTTCCTAGAACCCCAAAAGCAGGGTCCCAACGGGGCACTGGATGGACCCCCGGCAAGCTGTGAGATACCCTGGCATCGAAATGGACCTGCCTAAGTGCCATAATACTTAACTCTAAGTTAAGAGCATGGTCATGGACAAATTCTGTCATGATCCAAAAAGTAACAGCTGGATTAGTAGTAGCTGCTAGGGTTAGGAAAGATTACCTGGTCTGAGATCTAGGGAGATGTCCCCAGGAAAGCCACCCTACAAGCTTAATGTATCTCTTACTCTGTCCATACAAAATAACTAATATTAAGAAATAGAATTAAGATGTTAATTAAGATGTTAAGTAATTGGACTAAGGAAAGGAGAAACACCCCTAGGTGGTATTTTGCCCTTGAGAAGAATAAGGGTTTGCATATGTTGACTGTGCTATCAGATGGTGTGTGGTAGCTACCCCAAATGCACGGAGTTGGAGTTGGAGAGACTAGAGAGAGACCAGGTTGCAAGACGGGAATGAGGTGTGTGACTAGAATGGGGGGCTTAGTCAGACTGGAACAGGAGCTTGGGGTGAATGGAACAAATAGCAACTCATCACCATCCAGCCTGATCCTCGTTTCCTCCTTCCTCTGCCCATGGCTTTGGCTATCCTGGGTTGGGGAGCAGCCCAACACCACCAAATACAGGCAGCGAGAGAGGGCTGTAGGCTTTCCTAGTCATCTGTAGATTACACAGCAAGGAGTATATTTTGCAAGAATAATTTCTAATAATTTAATTAGATGGTCTGTAGATCCTAAGATTGTCTTGAAATACCAGTGAGTTAATACAAAAATTCATATATCTTCACAGGTAGCTTAATTTTGATAGGACAACCTCAAATGTAGCTCCAAGATACATTTCCTCTACTATTTTGTGACAATAGGTAGGTCACAAACTATCACCAGCTGTGGGCTTATCCTGTCAGTTACCTGAGATCAAGGGTGTTGATGCCTGGACATACTTTGTGTGAATACAATTGCCTATGGATGGAAAATTACATCACCATAATTAAAATTACTCATTCAATTCAGAAAAAGATTTTTTTAAGACACTAGTAGCACTGCATTCCCATTGTTCATCAATTTGCTCGAGCAGGCACCAGTAACATCTCCATTGTGAGACTTGTTACTGTTTTTGGCATATCAAATACACCACGGATATCTTGCAAGGCTCTGCGTGCGGGCAGGATACTCTTGGTAGCTTGCTGGGCTCTCCGAGAGGGATGGAGGAATCGAACCAGGGTCTGTGGTGTGCAAGGCAAACACCCTACCTGCTGTGCTATATATAGCTCCAGTCCAAGACACTAGTACCAAACCTCAAATCAAAACCCTTCAAACAATGGTTTCTGAATTATCATATGGTAATTTTTGCATTTATAAAAATAATTTGCTAATTTATCATTTTAAAGGATATTAATATGTTCTCTTGTCCATGGTTTAGTATTGGTGCCAATTATCTGTAAGTATAAGGATGGATACTTTCAACTAAAGTTAGGTATTTTTTTCTTTCAATTTTATAGAGATACGTAACACACAATCCTGAAATAGAGGATAATTATTTTTCTGTTTCATATATTGAAGGTTCTAATTTTCCCTTTCAAAAGACTGTGTTTTATGACATTTTATATTTAAATTTTATTTATCTTTTGTTATTTGAGCCATATCCAGCAGTGTTCAGTGCATACTTCTGGCTCTGTGCTCAGGAATCACTCCTGGCATGTGATTTCACTCACATGCAAGGCAAGTGCCCTGCCCGCAGTACTATTTCTCTGCCCTACACCCAGTTTTAAATTTTAAAATATCTTGATTCTATAGCTAAAAATAAAAATATCTATTTAACAATGTGAAGCAACTACAGGATTCAATTTTCTAGTGAAACTGTCTTCACTTGCATTTTCTCTAACTGTTCTAATAAGTTATTGACTAGTCAATATTTGATCATGTTCCAAGTACAGTTCCCAACTGATGTTCATTTTATCTGCCCCTCCTTTTTTTTAATTTTTTTTATTGAGTCACCATGTGGAAAGTTACAAAGTTTTCAGGTTTAAATCTCAGTTATACAATGCTCGAATACCCATCCCTTCACTAGTGCACATATTCCACCACTAAGAATCCCAGTATAGCTCCACCCCGCACCCCCACACCCCTAACCCCCCATGCCCCTAACCCCCCCCACCCTTAGCACTCCCGCCTGTGTAACTAATAAATTTCACTTTACTTTCACTTTGATTGCATTCAATATTTCAACAAAACTCACTATTATTGTTTGGAGAGTCTCTCCCCTAAAGTCAGACCTGCTAAAAAGGAAGCATTAGATAATTTGTTTTCCATTGCTGCTGATGAAGAGGTATGAGGTCGAGTGACCACACTTAGCAGCCTCTCGGTTTTGGGTTTCTGTATTTTAGTAACTAAGTCCAGAGAGATATCTGCCAGAAGTTGCATCATTGCCAACTTGTACTTCTCAGTTACATTATATTCCACATATGAGTGCAATCTTTCTATGTCTGTCTCTTTCTTTCTGACTCATTTCACTCAACATGATACTTTCCATGTTGATCCATTTATATGCAAATTTCATGACTTCATGTTTTCTGACGGCTACATAGTATTCCATTGTGTAGATGTACCAGAGTTTCTTTAACCAGTCATCTGTTTTGGGGCACTCTGTTTTTTTCCAGATTCTGGCTATTGTAAACAGTGCTGCGATGAACATAGAAATACATATGCCATCTCTACTATACCTTTTTGCCCCTCTGGGATATATTACCAGGAGTGGTATTGCTGGGTCAAATGGAAGCTCAATTTCTAATTTTTTGAGAATCGTCCATATTGTTTTCCAAAGGGGCTGAACCAGTCGGCATTCCCACCAGCAGTGAAGAAGAGTCCCTTTCTCCCCGAATCCACGCCAACAACGGTTGTTTTTGTTTTTTGGGATGTGGGTCTGCCCCTCCTTTTTAACTCTTTGAGGTCTTCCTTTTTTTTTTAACCCCAAGTTGTTTTTCAGTAGGAGCATCCTGTTATCAAAAAAGATGGTTCAACTTATCACTTGCTATTTGAAAATGCTCTTTCTTTTTTTTTAAACTCTATACTCTCTTCTTTGATTTACTTTCCTTTTACATTCAAAGTTTCTGTGTCTTTCTCTTCATTTACCTCTGTGTCAGCTCAGAATTGTTACCAGGATGTGTATTATCATTCTTTATCCCAGCCCATATGTCTGGGTCTAATC
This sequence comes from Sorex araneus, assembly GCF_027595985.1. Classification (NCBI taxonomy): domain Eukaryota; kingdom Metazoa; phylum Chordata; class Mammalia; order Eulipotyphla; family Soricidae; genus Sorex; species Sorex araneus. The sequence goes on along the minus strand of NC_073305.1, from coordinate 130,423,431 downwards.
CCTGTTTTTCTCATGTGTTGGTCTTAGTTAAACATTTCAGGATCAAATACAATTTTATGACACAAGCCCTCTGGCATTTAAAGAAAAAAAATAACATCTCCAGGAGGCCTAGAGTTTTGAGCTACATTTCAACTTGATAGAAATCCATGTATAGTTGACTTAGAAGCATGCCATTGCCCTGTAAAAAAATGATGTTCTATAATTGTTAAATAATTTTCTTGCATTTTTGTGAGCAAGAGTAGAATCACTGTGATAAGAGGCTTTTTGATGTTCACCTATCTTCTCTTATTTGGAGGGATTTAATTATTAATTGTAGGGAGGAAAAATTCCTGAATCTTGCTACTAGTCATGTTTCTGAGTACCATGGTATTTTGGTGGAGGGAAGATTTTGTATGTGATTTATGGTAGATTGTGAATTTGGGAAATGAGGAATAGAAAGGAACAAAAATGGCACTTTTGCCATGGAATCTGATTGGTTGCTATAGTGACAATAATCATGGAACAGATTTTTTCCGTAATTATTTTCTTATTATCAGCATTCTTCAGAAGGCAGACAGGAAAAGATTTATGTGCACAGCTTGTATCTTGAGTAAAGTAGAGGAAAATGTAAGCAACTTCAAGGGAAAGTGGGTCAAAGCTAGAAATATAATTGTTTTCCATCATTATTACGATATAATATAAAATACTATGCATCTTTACCTTCTCTCCCCCTTGCTTCTCCAAATTCATTGCTTTTAATTTTCTAATATTCTTCAGACCAACTTCAAACTTGATGTTATTGGAATATTTATAATTCTTTCACTTCCTGGGATGTTATTTATTAACATATGCCCAGACTCAGTTCCCTGTTCACTCTTAGGTTTTTAGTCCGTTATTACTTTCTCAGTGAATTCATTTTTCATAAACCTATTCAAAATTGCATTTGCTTCTGATACACATAAATATGGGTCACTCCATTCTTTTTTTGTTTTTGTTTTTGAGCCACACTCGTGATGCTCAAGGGGTACTCCTGGGTCTGCTCTCAGGAATTAGTCCTGATTGTGTCAGGGGACCATTTGGGATGCTGGGGATGGAACCTGGGTCAGCCTCCTGCAAGACATGTGCACTCCACTGTATTAGTGCTCCAGACCCTCCCACCCCTTTCTTGGATTAATTTTTTAAATACTTATTGCTATCTTACATACTATGTTACTCATGTGTTTCTTATCTCTGTATTCTCTCTAGAATGTAAGCTCCACCAAAACAGGGATTTCTTGTTTACTTAGCAATTTCCTGTTCATGTTCACACTATGTTCGTTCAAGGAGATTGCATGTTCTATGAAAACAATGTTAACTGGATGCTATTTTCCTTTAGCAGGAGGATTTGATTTGGTATATTCCAATTTGAGACTCATGACCAGTTTCCCTACACATAATTAAAATTTTTGTTTCAATTTATATAAAAGTATTTAAATAAAAATATTTAAGATGCAAGAATGTAAAGCAGTAAGAATGCTTTTCTATGAGCCAACAGATAATCCAATTGTTATCCACTAACTTAAATGCCCAATCAGTTTTCTTCTTTTAAGCAGATATGCCCTAAGTGTATAACTGCCTTATTGATGTCCTGGCTTCAAAATATTTGCATGTTATTTTGATGCTTTGTTAGGGAACATACCTGCTTGTAATGGACTAACTTCCAGTGGTACCTGAGGGAATGAGGTACAGAGGATCAAAACTAGGAGTTCGACATGCAAAGCCTCCACTCCAGAGCATTGAACTATCTATCTTCTAGTCCTCATTTTGATGTTTGGCAATTGTCTTCAAAATGTAGCTTAAGGTTCTCTATGTACTGGGCTAAATTTTTATTAAAATCATAGAAGGTATTTTTTTTATAAGTACTTTTCTTTTTAGCGGGGGGGTGTTCCTAAGTGGTGTTCGGAAGATCCAGGATCCATCATTATTCTTAGTCAACTGGGCCCTTGATTTAACTTGAGGGTTTGAGTATGTGATTTTTCTTGAGCCCTGCAGTGCCGGGAATACCAGGCCTACCCCAGTACCTCTGGGGGCTTCTAGGTTCACATAGTGCTCAGAGACCATGCTCTGGGAACCCAAAAGAATCAAATGGTTGGGCTCATGCCAGACTTGTATCCTAACTTCAGTACATCTCCTGACCCCTACATCATTTTGTTTCTTAACTATTCTAAAAGTAATTGGTTGAAATATAGAGATTTCTGTAAAGTCTGGGATTTGAAAGCTTAAAAGTGATGTACCCAGAAAGAATTAACTAGGGAAAAAATATGCAAGATATGGCAGAATTTTGTCCACTCCTCTCTACACAGCTCCTAATTCCATGCTTATCACATAGCTATGTGCACAATGAATATTCACTGAAGGACATTCTGTATTAGATAAGTTCTAGTTCCCAACACAGATTGCCAACTGTACAAGTTTTGTTGTGCAAAGCTTTGGGAGACAAGATTGTGTTAGGAAGTAAATGTATACTAAAACTTGAACTCTGCTAAATACTACTTTGCTTTTGAAATATGATGCAGGGAAATGACAACTTCTAGAATTAAGTATTTCGTTCAGTCTGAAAACAAAGAACAGTACTAAAAAATCCTTAAGGTCCTCTACAGCTTAAATGTGTTACCATCTGTATAATAGAAACCAAGATATAGCTACCTCAATGGGATTTTGAATTGATTAATGAAGATCGTGTTTAAATCACATAACATAGCACATGACACATGGTTAGTGACCAATAAATGTTAGCCAGTATTGTTATTATTTTCATTATGTTTAATCTGTGCATAATGATGCATCTGTTCACTTAATTTATAATTTGTTTTGAGCTACTCTTGAGCTTAGAATGCAGTTGCTGGTAGCTTTATAAATAGTTTTATAGATTTTTACAAAATGTTTACAAATAGAATTAATATATAGGAATGATTTTTTTTAGGATAAGATCAATAAGGAGACACAAACACTCAGGGTTTGAAAACTCCTATTGGACCCTCAGTAGAATTATAAATAATTTTGGTTTAGTCATATTTGTGTGTCTCATATCATGCTTCACATTGAATAATTAAGCATGAGCCATACCAACAATTCAAATAAGGGTATTTTATTTTTTATCCTGAGGCACATTTTATTTCAGTATTATTTGCTTTCTATTTTTCTCATCTGCAGTTTACTTTTATTCCCCATCTCTGACTTTCCAAATTTAGATTTAAATTTTCTCCCTAAGTTAGAAAAAACATATTTTTACTGGAGTTGATAATTTGTATGCCTTAACCTTTTCATACTTTATTTCTTTGAGAGATGTGACAGTAGCAAAGAATAACGACATGAACCAGAATCCCAAAGCTGCTTTAAAGCATTATCTTGAAAGCATCTAAAGGAGTATAAGGATAGAGGGGAAAGGCTTGAAATTATTAATTCTAATAAACAGATGTTATTGTGAAACTCAAAAAGAAAGTTTTAAAGTTAAAAATAATACATTCATGGAAATAACTTTTAAAATTATTTTTTCCATTTATGTAGAAACAGAAATTTCCAAAGTTCAGCTGTTAAGATATATTTTTAAACCCCACTGGTCTCATCACTGGCCTTGATCACCTCATCAACTGATTTCAGACTAAGGTGATTTTCTTCCAATTCTGGGATCATTTTGGGAGAGCACCGAAACAGATGGTCATGTACAAGTAGAATTTTTTATGTTTTTCTCTACTCCTGAGAATATTTGACTATATCTTTGGTAATGTAGATTCAATCTGTGATTGCATTAAGGAATAACATTCCAGAGGGACGAAGAGGGGAGGAACAGTTTAATAAATCACAGGAAAGAAAACTTGAAAGTTGCAAAGAATGAGTAATCTGTAAAGTAATTGTGTACACATTTACCAAGTATTGATACTGAATCATAATGTATATTGCAGGGCATTTTGGAAGGAAAGTCGAAGAATCATGCAATAATCATGATATTTTGCATAAACATAATATTGCTTTTTTGGAGCTTTTCTTTCTACTAAAAATGCTTGTGAGGAAACTGTATATGGAAGGAGTCTGTAGGTGTCAGGGGCTTTGACCTTCATGTGATTGAGATTTTGACACAATTTATTTTTGGCACAAAATTTTACAACTGAGATTTTGTTACCATGTTCTACAAAATAGAAGGTCTAGAGGTGTCTTTGTGCAGGATCTTCTACTATGCTATCTAAAGTAGTGGTTAGTATTTATGGAATGCAGGCCAAATCTGGAGCACTGCCTCTTCTGTAATAGTCTGTAAAGGATGGTTTGTATATAGTTTAATGATTTAGGGGTAAAGATATATGAGAAACATTTGATTTTATGAGAAATATTTACTTTTATATAATTGTAGGATAACATAGCCACAAGGAGCTTAGGTTTATCGGGTCACACCCATCAAAGTGCTCCTGAGTCACTTCCATTCCTTTGTTTATCTGTAACCACTTCTCTATCCTCTCTTCCCCAAACAGTTAATCAGCTTTCTCCCCCAATCAATCTCTGTTAATTTGTAAGGCCAGATCTTTCTAGGACAATGAATTGTATTGTAAGTTAATATTGCCTTTTTCCTCTCCTTATGTCTTTTGAATAGTTTACTTTAAAGAAATGTTCTTTTTGTATAGACACAAGAAGACAATTAATAATATGCTTCTGTAACTTGGGATTTAATTGGCTCCGAATATTATTCATTTCTGGGCATCTGCTTTCTCAACTTAAACTTCAGCTGCCTTCAGTTCCTAGTGCCCTAATAGCAGGGTCCCGACAAGGGATTGAAGGGACCCAAGGCAAGTCCTGAACTACTCTGGCATCGAAATGGCCAGGCCAAAGTGCCACGATTCTTAACTGTAAATTAAGAGCTTAATCATGGACAAGTGCTGTCATGATCCAAAAGTAACGACGAGACTAGGACCCTGCTAGGGATAGGAAAGACTAATCTGGCCTGAGCAATGTAGTCTGAGATCGAGATGACCCCAGGAGAGCAAATCTATAAGCTTAATGCATCTCTTACTGTGCCCATACAAAATGATTAATATCCTGTTCAGCCTCAATACCACTATTGCAAACCACAACACCCAAAAGGAAAGAGATATCAAATTAGAATGCCCCACCACAGAGGCGTGTTTGGGTGGGTGAAACGGGATTGCGGGGGTGGGAGGGATATTGGGTTCACTGTGGTGCAGAATGGATACTGGTGGAGGGATGGGCTCTCAAACATTGCATGAGGGAAAAACAAGCACAAAAATGTGTGAATCTGTAACTGTACCCTCACTGTGACTCACTAATTAAAATATAAATAAATTTAAATAATAAAAAATAAAAAACCCAAAATGATTAATATTATGAATGCTTATATGTTTGTTGGACAAGGAGAGGAGAAACACACACATGGGATTCCTCTCTTGGGTGGGTCGTCCTGCTGAAAGAGAATCTTTCCTAGAAATAGCATCCCCTGAGGGAAAGAACTTTAACCCTATTGATTGTGACCATACCTATGTGTAAGTCCCAACCCCTCATGCTTTGGGGATTTAAATAGGCTGAAGAGTGGGCTGGGTTGTTCCAGATCGAGGGCTGGGAGAGAAGCAGGGAGAGACAGGAGTGAATGGGGAGGAGAATGGAATAGATGGCATCTGATCAATCAGCCGTCTTGGCCCTCATTTCCTCCACCATCTGCCCCATGGCCTGGGCCAGTCCAGCTGGGCAAGCGGCCCGGGACCACCCCCCCCCCCCCAAACCTGGATGCAGCCAATGGGGAGAGCTGCCGGGGCTCTGCCCTTGGCAGATGTTTCTGTACATATAATAACATAAAAATGGTATGAAGTTAAAATTTTAACAACCATAGATTTTAGTTTGAGCTCATTTGTTTATATAATCATATGATTGCTTTTACAGTGCAATGGCAGAATTAAATACTAGTCAGGGACCCTCTGCGCCTAAAGACTTTGATTCCAAAGATGTAACACATTTGGGCATCCAGCGCAGCACCCCATAGCGATGCACTGGGACACCGAACTGGGCTACAACTCTGTGCTGCCGGGGGTGGATTTTTTTTCCTCCCCACCCTGTCTTCCTGCACGGAAAGCGGCAGGCTGGCAGCACCCATGTGGCAGGTGCCATCTTCTGTGACTCCAAACCCAGAGGTATTCGGATTTTACTTTGGGGGCTCCCAGGAACTCATGGGAAGGGGGCGTAACTGGCACGCCCTCGGCCCAGATAAATCCGGAGCCGCTGAGCACGAATCGGACCCTCTGCGCCTAAAGACTTTGAATTCAGAGACTTCTTACAGCAATGCACTGGGACTGTGAGCTGGGCTATGCAATTTCTGGCAGAATTTTCCCTGGACTTTATACAGAAATCCAAAACCTTAACATTTATAATTGTCAGCAATGTGAAACGGTTCCTTTTGAACAGGTCTGACTTGGGGGGGAAACTCCAAATAATAACAGTAAGTTTTTGTTGAAATATTAAAGGTTTTTAATGTAGCAGCCACCTCTGGACTGTGAACTAAGCAAAAGCCCCATGCTGGCCGACGCGGCGTGGCGTACACCATACTATGAGGCGCAGGAAGGGGGATGAGGGGGGAAAAGAAAAAAAAAAGAGCGAAAAGGAAAAAGGAAAAAAAAAAGAGAGAGATTGGGTTTTGTACTTGTAGCAGTGGGGCTACATATCTCTTCATTTCCAGCAATGAAAAACTAATTATCAAATGTAGTAGGTCTGTCTCTCTTGGTTGGAAACTCCAACAACTATAGTGAGTTTTGTGTTGAATTATGGAATATAATCAAGGTAAAGAAAAAATGAAGTGAAATTCATTAATTATACAGTAGGGGGTAGGGGGTGGGGGCGGGGGGTATACTGGGGTTTCTGGTGGTGGAATATGGGCACTGGTGAAGGGATGGGTGTTTGAACATTGTATAACTGACATATAAACCTGAGAACTTTGTAACTTTCCACATGGTGATTTAATAAAAAAAAAATAAAATGAAAAATAAATAAATAAATAAATACTAGTCACAGCAAATGACTTTTTTTTAGGACACAAACCTAAAATTTTCACTACTTGGCATTTTATGGGCAAAGTTTTCCAGGATCTTGTTTAAAGACTATACAACCTTTGAAATAGATTTTAGAGCTTGACTTGTCCGAAGTCTCTCATTTGGAATTCCCCAGGACCTGTGGATTGGGTCTGTGCTTTGCCAGTAAGAGAGAAATATATATGATATATATATATGCATATATATATATATATATATATATCACTGTATCACTGTCATCCCGTTGCTCATCGAGCTGGCACCAGTAATGTCTCCATTTGTCCCTCCCTGTCGCATGTAGTGTAGCCCAATGGCATCTGCTTGCTTCAGGAACTACTACTGTTTTTAGACATCAAATACATCACGGGTAGCTTGCTAGGCTCTGCCATAAGGGCAGGATATCCTCGGTAGCTTGCCAGGCCCTCCGAGAGGTATGGAAAATAAGTAGGGAGTGTCTTATGATGTGTCACATGGTCACAAAAGTGGCAGCGCAGCCCAGGAGTATGTTCACTCATATGTGAAGCTCTCCCGAGCATGTGGAAATCATCCTGGAGATTTGTGGCGGTTGGGTAGTGGAGGTTGGCTGCAGGTGCTGGGTCCCTTGGGGTGGGGAGGGCTCTCACCTGCCCCTCTCTGGGGCACCCTGAGTGAAAACAGCCTGTCATGGAGTCTGATGGCATGGTTATGTGGGGCCTCATTTTATTCTCCTTTCCAGGAGAAGCAGACATGAGTTCTGGTCAGTGGCGGATGAAATTATCTGGCGTGGGCAGGAGGTGGCTTATGGGCATGACTCCTGGGTTGCCAGAGACTGGGGGAAGCGGGGAAGCAGGCAGAGGATCTTTGTTCCTGGGTCCTGTTGAGCCCAGAACCCATATAAATTTATATATATAGTATATTTATATATATTTATATATTATATATATTTATATATATATATATATAAATTCAGCAAGTAATCAAAGTGGATACTTGTGTTACAGATCTTCTATCATGATTATACTAACAGGGTTCCTATGAGGCCTTGGTTTTTGAGACCAAGTCTCCATCTTTGTAGTCTAAAGTACCTGGATTCTAATTTTACAGCTGTGTATTTGAGCCCTTTTGTGAAACCTTGCTACCACTCCCACAGTCCAGAGATGTATATTCCTAGGTGGCACAGTACCTTCAACATCAGAACCTAAAATATTTTTCCGTTAAAAAATGGCTGCTTTTAATAAAAGTGTTTTTCTTAAAACCCATCATATCTTCTCTGTCTTTGCACTCATGTAACCTGTTTCCCAGTCTGAATTTTAGATGATTGATTTGAGACTGGTTAATGTTTTCATTAACAACGTTGTCGCCATCATTGTTGTCATCATCGTTGTCTTCTCCTTCTCCTTCATCTCCTCCTGCTCCTGCTCCTCCTCCTCCTCCTCCTCCTCCTCCTCCTCCTACTCCTACTACTCCTTCTACTTATTTCTTTTTTATTTATTTGTATTATCTTATTTTCTAGCCCCCAATTTTGATTTTTGCTAGTACATGGGTTATCATTGAACCTTTGCATGCTTTTATTAAAAGCAGCCATTTTTTATGGAAAAATATTTTAGGTTCTGATGTTGATGGTACTGTGCAACCTAGGAGTTCATGCATAAGGTATTTAAACCCCACACCCTCCACCCTCCACCCGAGTCTTAGCTTCCCTCCAATATTTTCCTAGTCTTCCCTCCCCAACCTTATTTTCTCCTCATCACCTCCTGCAGTTAGATAAGCTTCTGACAAAATACCAATTGTTTTGGTTGCATTTGGATATTTGTTATTTCCTTACACTGTTTTTTAATATCCCAATATGAGGGAGAACTTTCTGGTCTAACCCTCTCTGTCAAACCTTATTCAGCATGATGCTCTCCATATAGCAGTAAATTACATGATTTTGTCTTCTCATAACCAAGTAGTATCCCATTAAGTTTATGCACCATCTTTCCTTTATTCATTCATCTGTTCTTGGACACTTGAATTATTTCCAGATTTGAACTATTGTGGATAGTGCTGTAATGAAAACAAGAGTGTAATCTCTCTTATGAATAGAGTCTTTGGGCATTTGAGTTAGAATTTGCCAAAAAGTGGAAATGCTGGACCATAACGAAACTTAATTCTTAGTTTTTAGAGTTGTCCATATTATTTTCGAATATGGTTGAATGGGTTGACATTCCAACCAGCAGGGGATAAGGATTTATTTTTCCCCAAATCTATGCCAACACCAGTTGTTTTTGTATTTTGTAATCTGTTCCAGTCTCACTGTGTGAGATAATTTCTATAATAATAATTGGTGCAGAGCATTTAAAAATATTTTTGGCCTTCTGTATGTATGTCTTCTTTGAAGAAGTGTCTGATCTTTTATTTCCCTATTTTGTTTTTTGATGGGGTTGGTTGCTTTGCTAGCTTGTTCTTTTTTTTGTAAAATTATATTTTACTTTATATATCTTTGTAATATGAGTGGTGGGAAACTATTTTTTCAATTTGTAGGGCATCTTCTTATTCTGTACATCATTTCTTTTATGATGTAGAAGCTTTTCAGTTTGCTATATATTTGTTTATCTTTGTTTCCATGTGCTTGACAAATGGTATCAAGTCATTGAAGATACCTCTGGATTTAATGTTGTGAAGTGTTCTACATGTTTTCATCAATGTAATTTATGGATTCAGTTCTGATATCAATATCTCTAATCAATTCAATAGAAAAAGGACTATTATGACAAAGATAGTCAGAAATGATCACTCCGGATAGGAACTGTGTGCTGAAAGTTGGTAAAAGAACAAACATGATAACCTCTCAGTGTCTGGTTGCAGACCGTAATGCCCAGAAGAGGGAGAGAATGGGGCTGGAGCTATAGCACAACAAGTAGGGCGTTTGCCTTGCACGTGAAAAACCCAGGTTCGATCCCCAGCATCCCATACGGTCCCCTGAGCACCGCCAAGGGTAGTTCCTGAGTGCAGAGTCAGGAGTAACCTTTTATCCCCTTATACATTGCCAGGTGTAACCCAAAAAGAAAAAAAAAAGAGGGGGAGGAGGGGGAGAGAGAAAGAGAGAGAATGTGTGTGTGAGAGAGAGAGAGACAGAGACAGAGACAGAAACTTCCAGAGAACCATAGAAGAAGACGGCCGGCAGGAAATTGAGGTCACTGGTGGTGGGAAATGGACATTGGTAGAGGAGGGATGGGTGTTAGATCTTTGGATGACTGAAAAACAATTGTGAGCAGCTTTGTAACTGTTTCTCACAATGACTCAAATGAAAAAAGAAAAATAAATAAGTATATAAGAAGATGTGAAAATAAATAAATATGTAAAAATATGTGAAAAAATAATCTCTGATCAATTCTGATTTGATAGTGCGAATGGTGTTATGAAGGAGTCTGGGTTAAATTTGTTTTGCAAGTAACTCACAAGTCTTCCCAACACCATTTGTTGAAGAGGCTTTTCTTCTCCCACTTAATACTTTATGCTCCTGTATTGAAGATTAACTTTCCATAACCTGATGCTCTAACTTAGACCTTATTCCATTGTTCTGCGATTCAGTCCTTATATCTGTACCATGCTGTTTCAATTACTATCGTTTTATATTATAATTCAAAATTATAAGAGGATCCTATCTTCTATTTTTAACCAAGGGTTTCTTTGTTGTTCTAGGGTTTTTATTACTTCATGTACAAACTAATATCGTTTTATTTATGTAATGAAAAATATCATGGGTATTTTTATAGATACTCCATTGAATCTATATTCTGCTTTGGGCAAGATTGTCATTTTAACAATATTAGTCATTTCACTTATGAATAGGGGATGTATTTCTTGTCCTTAACTTCTTGAATTTCCTCTTTCTTCACTGTAAAACTTCCTCAGATGATTTTTCCTAGTTCTGTTTTAGTGCTACTCATATATGGAATGGGATAATACATGCTTCACTCTAAGCACACATATAAAGCAATTAATACAAGATATACTAAATAAGTATACATTTTTCCTAGCAAATCTATAATATTATCTTTGTCATGGAACTAAAGGAAAATAGATTTCCTCCTCCCTTGGTCCAAATAATAGAGCAAGCAATTATTCTTTTGGTGGTTTGGATAATTCTAACAGTGAGAAATTTACCTTACAAAGAGTTTGGAAAGTTGAAATTAGTGGTGAAAGTAGACGAGAAGGGTCAGAGATAGTTTATTCAGTAAGGTTTTTATTGCTTTAATTTATCTATGGGTTTCTCATAAAAGGGTGACACAATTAAGTAAAATAAGATTAAATGAAAAAGTGACCTCAGAGAAGACGCCACTATGAAAAAGGAATTCTGACTTAAATAACCTCAAAGTTCTGTTTAATGTAAGATTCAGTTGGTTAACAGATGGGTTTAATATACTCAGGTTGTAAAGAAACCAAGGTGGTGTCACAGAAGCAAAACTATGAAAATCAGGCAATGAACCAGATACAGGAATTCTTTAGGGACTAATTTGAGCCAGAAGATTTAAATGACCATATCAATCCCATCTGAATGGTATGCTCTATGTGCCTCGAAGTGCATCCTACTGGTCATATATCTCTGGAAAAAAATGTGGGAACTGTCATAAATTTTCCATGGCACAAGACAGTCCCTGTAATTTACCTAGGATAAAAATGTTCTTTCTTCAGCTAATGTTGAGCTTTCAAATAAAGATGGTTTAGATAAGATTTTTTAAATGACAATAACATTTATGTATTTTCATGCTTAATTCTCAATTAGAACATTTGTTCCAATGCTGTTGGAATAACAATGAAGTTGTTCATACTTATTCTCATTGGAATGACCTAAATCTTGCACATTTTGTGTTAGTATGGTTTAGAAAACATTATATTAGTGAATCCCTTTTACCCTCAGTACTTATATTCAAGTTGTATAATTTCTTTTAAAGAATGGGGAGGATTTGGAAATTTTGCCATATTTTTAAAGAGTTTGGCTATTTGACCATAAGTTATGAAACGCTTTAAGGTGTTTTAAATGAAGCAGGCAAGATGAAAGTATACATTATATTAATGAGATTAAACATATCACGCATTAGTTTAAACTTATGAATGACTCTTTGTCAGATGAAACTTAAGCTGTTGATTCATCCTCTCAATTAGTGATCTAATGAATATTTACTATGAATCACGCAATCTTCTAGGATATGAATATACAAAAGAGACTTAAAGAGGCCTTTGTTTTAAAGGAGCTTAACATCTACTGAATGGAGACTGAACAAGAAACAATTACATTAATGGATGTATAATAGGCCAGGCAGAACTAAGTGCTTTGGTGGCAAAAGGTCGGGTAAGAATAGGTTAGCAAAAAAGGATAGTGTAGCAAAGGATGTGGCTTGCTATTATATATGGATGACATGGGAAGGCTTCATGAATTTTCTATGGACATTTCTAAGAAGACTATGTCAGGAGAGCTACAGCAATCATTAAAGAAAATGGGTTTGGTTTCTTTTTTTAGGGTGGGTGAGGAGGTACTATTTGGGGCATACCCTTTGGTATTCAGGACTTAGTCATGATACCTCGCTGAGGTACAGGGGATCGTTTAGGGTTTGGGGGATTGAACTGAGGTTGGCTCTGTGTAGGGCTAGCACCTAACACCTTTATTAGTCTCCAATTTCTAAAATGTGTTTGAAAAATCAAACAAGGGGACCAGTACTCAAAGGAAAAATGAATGAATATGGAGAATGTTAGGAGACTATCAAGAGGTTTTAGAGACCTGATCACTTAAAACCTTCTAATGATTGAATGGAATTTGAAATTTTACTCTCAGTGAAAAGAAAGCCATTGAAGAACTTCAAGTAATAAAGTGATATTATTTGACTTTGAGAAGGGTAACTCTGGCTGCAATGAAAATGACAAAAAGGAAAGGAAGGAGAGAAACTAAAACTATGGGAATTATAAGTCACTATTATGAGAGCTATTAGAAGGTTGCAAGAAGATAGAAAGATATTCCATGCTCATGGATTAGAAAAAATAACATTGTAACAATGACTGTTCTATCCAAAGAACTGTATAGATTTCATGCTGTCCCTATTAAAATATCAATGGCATTCTACAAGAAACAGATACTGAAATTCATATGTAATCACAAGAGATCTCAATTAGCCAAAACGACCTCAAGGAAAAGTATGATGAGATGCAACATACTTTCTTTTTTAAGAAAAATTTTTGCTTATTTACATTTTTTAGTTGAACATACTTTCTGGCTTGAAATCACATTACAAAGTTTTAATAACTAAAACAATTGGCCTCAAATTAGAAACAAATGTAACTGACCAGAACTGAGGGTCCAGAACTAAATCCTCATATGTATAGCTAGTTAAATTATGATAAAAGTTTTTTTTCACAATGGTGATGGGAAAAATGAGTAGTTACATGTAAAAAAATGACACTGGATCACTGTCTCATACTAGGTTAACTGAGAAAGGATTAAAGGCTTTTTCTTGAACATATTTTAAATAAATATAGCTTGAGACAAGTCTATAGTAATAGATGTACTTAGCAAGCAACAAGCATAGACAATATATATGCTTGCCAAATTGACACAATATAAATTTATTTGAAATGTTTCATCAGAAATTGGAGATTAAAGGAAACATTTTATACTGATTGAAAAAGTTCAATTTATCAAGAAGTAATATTTATAAATGTGCATGGACTCAGTAATAAAGGTTTGACACATGTGAAGCAAAAGTTGACTGAATTAAAGGAAGAAATGATGGTTGTAGTTATAATTGTCCTTCTATGGGACTGATAGAGCAATAAAATATTGTTCAATTAAAAGCACCAAAAATGGCCATAAATCAGATATGTCTTATCTGGACAACACGACCAACATCTTTCATTGATATTCATAGAATGGTACAACCCCCACAAAGTAAAAAAAAAATTCTTTTAGCTTATACATGATTATTATCTGAAAATGAGAACATCTTAATACATTTAGAAATGTTAAAATAACATTGATTACCAAAAGCAATAAAATATATAGAAATCAAAAACAATAGAATAAACTGAAATCCTCAAATTCCTGGAAATCAAACAGAAAACTTTTAAGTTGCCCTGCAAACAAAAAGGTAAATCACAAGAGAAATTAGTAATTGTTTGAATAGAATGACAAAGACATTCAATATATCAGTTTGTGGTGCACAGATATGTAGGTTCTATTTGAATAACATTATCCAGAGAAGAATTATAAAGAATTTCCAGGTAGGAAAGATATCTCTCTCTCTTTTTTCCTCAGAGTCTTTAAACTCTGGACTTTGATCCTCTTCACAAAATATTGTCCTTATATTTTCTGCGTTGAATTTCGTGTTTTTGGCCAACCATTCTACTTTTTTCCCCCTTGTTTTAGTCTGTCTTAACTCAATTCTCAGAGGGCTAATACTAGCCTGGCTAATAGGCCTCAGAGAAGGAAATTAATGCTTTTCAATTAGGTCAGCAACTCCCTTTAATCTATTTTTGAGTCTAAGTATGGGTCAGGGGAAGAAAAATGGCGCATGGAGCAAAAAAAAGTGGTGGGACAAGAAACTAATGGAGCCAAATCTTGATGAGGAGGTAGCAACTGCGTAGAAGTTCTTGCTCAGAGGGATTCACCATTTCAAAGGGTAAGAGTAAAGGAAAAACTCACTTTCCTTGTACAGGAAGATGCCAAATAATTGGTCCCTTGTTTCTCTGATAGGTTTAGAAGCTACGTTTTGTCTTCCACCCTCATTCTTGGTATTCAAGTTCTCATTTATCCATCAATCTTGTCCTCTCTAAGTTCTGGCACATTGAATTGGGAGAACCACACAGTGTCAGATGACTCACAGTATTATGGGGGACTCTGAGCAAAATCTAGGAGCACTGAAGTATAGTGTTTATAGACAGATAATCAATAGATGACTACCTGATTTGGTTTTTTGACCTTTAGTATGATGAATGAGGGAAGTCCTTAGGTTTATTTTTGTGATGAGTCTGTGCCTTGTTCATGTTGCTTTGTCTTGAATCCTTTCCTCAACTGAAAATTCTGTCATTTTCATTTAGAACTCAATGAAATTGCATTTGATTTTTATTTTTTTCCATTAAATTGAGCATATGTTAATACTTGTAGTGGCCTAATACTAAAATCAATGAGAAAGTGAGCAGTTCATAATAAAAAGTGTTTCAAAATTTGAATCTTTGTCCCTGAGCACATATAAAGTAGTTGAATGTGATGGTGGATGGGGGATATAGTAAAGGAATCATCTTTTTCTTCAGAATACAGGAGCAAAGACTAATCAAAGATACAAATAAATGGAAGTAAAGACAAAGCTTGTGATAGGTGATTGTTTTCAATGATAAGTAGTAGAGACTATTGGTTGTTCAGAGTGAAGAATGAAAATTCTTTCCAATGGAAGATGATCCCATTATCTAGAACATACACAAAATTAGAAACACAGTTAGAGAATCATAGTAGAAAAATAATTAATATTTATTCTTTAACTTTTCTAATTTTTTGAATTTTATTCATTTTATTTAATTCAGGGTTAGGGCTGGACCATATATGGTGCTTAGGGATTGCTCTAAGGTCTGTGCTCAGAGGGTCTCTCTGGCCCTCTGAATTTTACTTTTAGCACAAAATATTTTATCTGACACTTGGATTATTTGTTAAAGCACATTACATTCTGGATATGACCTTAGTTTCAGAAAATGCATTCTTTACTCAGTAGTTTTCCATTGGTAGATATGAAATGGTAGAAGTTCCAAGACTCCTTTTAAAGTGTTTGATTTGGAACATTTGGGAAAAATATTGCATTTTGTGGGTGCCTGAGAAATAGTACAGCAGTTAGAGCACTTACCTTGTACACTGTCTACCTGGGTTTGATCTCAAGTACCCAATATGGTTCCTGAGCTCTTCTAGGAGTGATCCCTGAGTTCATAACAAGCAGTATATCCTGAGCACAAGTGGAAAGAAAAAAGGAAAATTTACTTTTGTGTGTATACTTCCGATAATGTACCACTCCTCATCCCCACTCACAACCTCCCTTCAAAAAAAGAAGGGAAAAAAAGAGTAGCAGTAGAATTGTTTAAAAATGAAGTTGTGTATTTGTAGAAGTGCTCTATAGATCAGTTTATTTAGGGAATATAGCTATTTATTACAGAGATAAAAGGCAAAGATAGATGAGTAAGGAGACATTCAGAGTTTCCTAATTTGGGGGAAGACAGATCCTACAGAACTTATGATGCATTCCTCTTGCAGCCAACCCCAGCTTGATTCCCTGCATCACAGGGCCCTGTGTGCACTCTAGGGTACAGTCTTTCAGGCCCCTGTGCACCAGTGAGGTGGCCCTGGTAATTCCAGCACACTGGGGGCCGAGCAGCACTATGTACCAAGCCCTCCAGTCAGTGCTGCCCATGTCTGCTGAGAAATGCCGAGAGGGCCCCCCCAGACCTTCTTAGCACACTGCTTGGGAGAACCCTCACTCCAATTAAGAGTTGCCTCTTATTTCACTGAATTCACTACCAAGAGAAGTTGATTATTTTCAGTTGAAGCCATCTCTATATCCTGGAGTCTCTGAAAACTTTCACTTAGTAATTCAATTAATCATTAAAAAGTTTACACAGGGTTGTTCATTTGCTGTCATGCAGAGAAATTGGTGTTTAAAATGATTAGTTTTATCTGAGTCCCAGACATGCATGAGCACTATATTATAAATAAAGGTTTACAGTACTTGCAATTGGTAAAATGGAGCATTTTAATTTTTATTCAACATCCTTTATTTCTTGACTGCAATTCATTTGACAGTGAAATAAAATAGTTTGAGCAAGAAAATGAATCCTTAGGAGAATGTGGGATTCTGCATACAGAGAGAAATATAGAACTGAGAGGTTAAAAAGTAAGGGAGAGATTATAACTTTGAGTTGGGATACATGTGACCCACTGTGATGTGTTTACCATTTATTTTGATTAAAATATATTTGAATGATGCTCTCATGTGTTATGCTACATTCTCAATTTTTCCTACGTTGGCAGAGTGAAAATGTATTATATAGACTCTGATACTTGGGAAATATAAATTTTATCATATACTTCACTGTTAAAATTATTTTTATTGTTGTTATTATTATTATTATTGTTTTTGTTCACACCAATAAGCAGTGCTCAGGGCTTACTTCTGGCTCTGAGCTCAGGTATCAAGACTACTGGTGCTCAGGTACCATAGAGGATGCCCAGGGATCAAACCTGACACGGCTGTGTGGAAGACAAATGCTTTACACATTTTACTATTGTTTCAGCCAGCTGTTAAAATTATTCTATAGATTTTTATTATTTAAAAAGTGAAGTAACTTTCGTCCTGAAAAAACACAACTGCACATAATTTATTATTTACCTTTAAACTTTATGATGCCCGTAAAATCCTGTTTAAAACACTATTTGTTTAATATTTGATGTACATTTTCAAAGTCTTTTGTATATATTAAGTGATCAGAATTTCTTCTTTGACTATAGTAATTAGAAGAAAATTACAAAATTCACATAATGTTTCAGAAAAATGCTCTTGTTTATAAAATATATATTCTTTTAATTAGCAACACACAACTAAACAATTGTAGAATGATAATATTTTTATGCTAAAATAATTTAATTTTTATTTAAATCTGGAGGTGCTTAGGGCTTATTCCTGACTTTGTGCTCAGGGGATCACTCCTGGATGTAGGGCTTAGAATCAAACCCAGGGTGCAGCTACTTGCTAGGCAAGTACTATTTCATCATCCTCTAAAATTATGTAATATTAGATACCTAAGTACAAATTTATATGTGTTGTTGTTTCCTATGACAGTTCTTTAAAGAAAGCAAAGAAATCAAAGCATTTCTCAAAGAAAAATGTCAAAATTCTCCGTTCAACCTAAAAGAAATGGATGGATTCCTTGATTCCTACAATCTCCCAAGACTGAAGAAAGAAGACCTGGAATACCTGAATAGACCCATCAATGTTAAGGAAATTGAAACGGTAATCAAAAACCTCCCCAAAAACAAAAGCCCAGGCCCAGATGGTTTCACTGGCGAATTCTTCCAAACATTTAAAGAAGACCTATTGCCTGTTTTCCTCAAACTTTTCCAGGAAATTGAAAAAACAGGAACTCTCCCAAACAGTTTCTATGAAGCACATATCTCCCTAATACCAAAAGCAAACAAAGACACCACTAAGAAAGAAAATTACAGACCAATTTCCCTGATGAACACCGATGCGAAGATCCTCAACAAAATACTAGCAAATAGGATCCAACAACTCATCAAAAAGATCATACACCACGACCAAGTGGGATTCATCCCAGGGATGCAAGGATGGTTTAACATTCGGAAATCAATCAACATAATCCAGCATATCAACAAAAGGAAAGATAAAAACCATATGATCATATCAATAGATGCAGAGAAAGCATTTGACAAGATCCAACATCCTTTCATGATGAAAACCCTTGCCAAAATGGGGTTTGGAGGAACTTTCCTCAAGATAGTCGAAGCCATCTATCACAAGCCTACGGCAAGCATTATCCTCAATGGGGAAAAACTAAGGGCCTTTCCTCTGAGATCAGGCACAAGACAAGGATGCCCACTCTCACCACTCCTCTTCAATATAGTACTGGAAGTACTTGCGATAGCTATTAGACAAGAAAAAGAGATTAAGGGCATCCAGATAGGAAGGGAAGAAATCAAACTCTCACTATTTGCAGACGACATGATACTATATCTAGAGAAGCCTAAAACCTCTACTAAGAAACTCTTAGAAACAATAGACTTATACAGTAAAGTTGCAGGCTACAAAATCAATACCCAAAAATCCATGGCCTTCATATATGCAAACAATGAGGCAGAGGAAAGGGACATGAAAAAAGCAATCCCATTCACAATCGTGCCCCAGAAAATCAGGTACCTCGGAATCAGCTTAACCAAGGAAGTAAAAGACCTTTACAAAGAAAACTACATAACGCTACTCCATGAAATCAAAGAGGACATGAGGAAATGGAAACATATACCCTGCTCGTGGATAGGGAGAATCAATGTTGTCAAAATGGCAATACTCCCTAAAGCATTATACAGATTCAATGCGATCCCTATAAATATACCCATGACATTCTTCAAAGAAATGGATCAAGCAATCCTAAAATTCATATGGAATAACAAACGTCCAAGGATAGCTAAAACAATTCTTGGGAAAAAGATGATGGGAGGCATCACCCTCCCCAACCTCAAACTTTACTACAAAGCAGTAACAATTAAAACAGCATGGTACTGGAACAAAGGCAGAGCCGTAGACCAATGGAACAGGGTGGAATATCCCTACACACAACCCCAAATGTATGACCATCTAATCTTTGATAAGGGAGCAAGAGAAGTGAAGTGGAGCAAGGAAAGCCTCTTTAACAAATGGTGCTGGCACAACTGGACAACCACATGCAAAAAAATGGGTTTAGACCTTGACCTGACACCATGCACAAAAGTCAGATCAAAATGGATTAAAGACCTCAACATTAGACCACAAACCATAAGGTACATTGAAGACAAGGTCGGCGAAACCCTCCACGATATTGAAGATAAGGGTATCTTCAAAGGTGACACGGAACTAAGCAATCTAGTAAAAACAGAGATCAACAAATGGGACTACATTAAACTAAAAAGCTTCTGCACCGCAAGAGATACAGTGACCAGAACACAAAGACTATCCACAGAATGGGAAAGGATATTTACACAATACCCATCAGATAAGGGGTTGATATCAATGGTATATAAAGCACTGGTTGAGCTCTACAAGAAGAAAACATCCAACCCCATCAAAAAATGGGGCAAAGAAATGAACAGAAACTTTACCAAGGAAGAAATACGAATGGCCAAAAGGCACATGAAAAAGTGCTCTACATCACTAATCATCAGAGAGATGCAGATCAAAACAACCATGAGATACCACCTCACACCACAGAGACTAGCACACATCCAAAAGAACAAAAGCAACCGCTGTTGGAGAGGATGTGGGGAGAAAGGGACCCTTCTTCACTGCTGGTGGGAATGCCGACTGGTTCAGCCCTTCTGGAAAACAATTTGGACGACTCTCAAAAAATTAGATATTGAATTCCCATTTGACCCAGCAATACCACTGCTGGGAATATATCCCAGAGAATCAAAAAAGTACAATCGAAACAACATCTGCACATGTATGTTCATCGCAGCACTGTTTACAATAGCCAGAATCTGGAAAAAACCCGAATGCCCCAGAATGGATGACTGGTTGAGGAAACTTTGGTACATCTATACAATGGAATACTATGCAGCTGTTAGAAAAAAGGAGGTCAAGAATTTTGTAGTTAAGTGGATGGGCATGAAAAGTTTCATGCTGAGTGAAATGAGTCAGAAAGAGAGAGACAGACATAGAAAGATTGCACTCATCTATGGTATATAGAATAACAGAGTGGGAGACTAACACCCAAGAACTGCAGAAATAAGTACCAGGAGGTTGACTCCATGGCTTCGAGGCTGGCCTCACGTTCCGGGGAAAGGTCAACTCAGAGAAGCGATCACCAACTACATTGCAGTCGAAGGCCATGTGGGGGAAGGGAGTTGCGGGCTGAATGAGGGCTAGAGACTGAGCACAGCGGCCACTCAACACCTTTGTTGCAAACCACAACAGCTAATTAGAGAGAGAAAGCAGAAGGGAATGCCTTGCCACAGTGGCAGGGTGGGGTGTGGGGGAGATGGGATTGGGGAGGGTGGGAGGGACACTGGGTTTACGGGTGGTGGAGAATGGGCACTGGTGAAGGGATGGGTTCCCAAACTTTGTATGAGGGAAGTGTGAGCACAGAAGTGTATAAATCTGTAACTGTACCCTCACGGTGATTCTCTAATTAAAAATAAATAAATTAAAAAAAAAAAATTCTCCGTTCAAAATGTTTCTACATTTTTCAAGTTATAAGAATAAGTTTTCTGTATTACATATACATATGTATTTGAGAAGCATATTTATAGAACTGGTACGTGGAAAAAATATTTTTTTATTCATTACTCTTGGTGAGGAGTAAAGCTTTTAGCATCTTTTTTATTTTGTTCTTTTTTTGAGGTCATACCCAGGCCTTATTTCTGACTGTGCTAAAAATCATTCCTGATGAGGAGATCATATGGGATGCCAGGGATCTAGCCATTGTTGGCTGCATGCAAAGCAAACACCCTACCTGCTATACTACCGCTCCCACCCCATCTCAGCACCTTTTAATGAACCTGTTTTGTAATTTAAGACTTTTGGGGATGGAAAATAGTACTGTGACTTCTCTGCTATTCATAAAAATCTTATAAGAACTTTAATTGTAAGTCAGTTAATTGGTAAATTCTTGTGATCTCTCTTTACTGAGTTTATTATCTCCTTAGAGGAAGTTTTTGAAAAAGATCTTCATTTCCAAGAAAAAAGGGACTAGTGTTGTCTTTTTCCTTGTAATGAGAAACTCTTCCCTTTGGTAACAAAATACATAGTTTGTAGACTTGCTATTAAAATTACATTTTTGAGAAATCCATAAATCTTGTGTTATGTGCATTCACTGAGAAGGAATAAATTTTAAGGGCCATTAGATTCTTTGCATTAACTTTATTCAGGTTTTTCTCTTTGGTTCTCTGGACATAAGCACAGTGGACTGTTTAGGTAAACACAGTGAATTGTTTAGGAAAGCTAAGAGTTTATGATTCTCTGCCAAAGGTATTGATTGGAATGTTTTTAAAATAAGGTTTTTATCACTGTTTTGAATGGAATGTTCTAAAAGATTAAAAATCCTTTAACATATTTAAATTAATTTTACATATATATCCCATTTGAGTTTATTGGCTAACTCCCATAATTATTTCATAATTTCCTGTAGTATTACTGTTATTTTAGCTTAGATCTTTGATCATGAGATACAATATCTTTTTTCACTTTTAGACTGGTTCTGAAAAACTGGAATGGTATATGTTATAAATAATGTTGAAAAAACTTATGTATATATCTCTGTGTACATATATGTATATATATGGAGGATATATATGTGTGTATTTATTCATATATTTATATTTATATATATGGAGAGAGATATGGCTCATGATTTTTCTGAGATATGTTCACTGGCAACAAAATTATACTAAAAATACTTTAAGACTGATAGCATAGCATTTCTGTCTGTTTGGTGTGTCTGCAAAAAAAATTTAAAAAGCTACATAAGTGACATGAAGCAAAGTGGATAATTTTTCAAAGTAAGTCAATAGTACACTATGGAATGTAATAGATCTGTTAACCTGTTAATAAAATGAAACCCAGTGGGATTTTTAAATGACTCAAAAGACAAGAAGAAAAGTTATAGTCTGGTAGTGACAGCTGGCAAACTTGACTTAGATGCTTTTAAGGATAAAATTGATAACAGCCATGATTGGCTGCAGTTCAGGGCACCCAATTCCAGTGTGCTGTCAGCCATATATATTTACTATTGATTAACACTCTAGCTACATTCTTTTTAGATGTTTTGATGTGGAAAAGTTATTTTACGGGTAGCCCCCACATAACCTGTAATAAAATATACTCAAAATATGGCATAAATTAAAATGTTGCCATTTGTAAAGTTAATATTTTCATTAATCATCTTTCAAATCAATGGAAGCTGCTATGGAATCAAAGGAAAACCAATCCATTTTAATAAAAGCAGAGGAAATGATTTGAAAAGAATGTGAACTCTTATGGTCTAAGGACTGAATGACTATATACAAATACAATGTGGTCTTCAAAGTAATATACACACACTAGAATGACATATATGACACACTATGAAGCACATAAATTCACCATAAAAATATTAACAACAATCCCAGAGAGTTGTCTTTATTGTGCTCTAGAATATAGCTTTGAGCAATGAATTCTTAGATTTTGTAGTCACACTCAACAAACCCA
Source organism: Sorex araneus (assembly GCF_027595985.1). Taxonomy (NCBI): domain Eukaryota; kingdom Metazoa; phylum Chordata; class Mammalia; order Eulipotyphla; family Soricidae; genus Sorex; species Sorex araneus. The sequence goes on along the minus strand of NC_073305.1, from coordinate 130,400,453 downwards.
AACAATACAACTCAGCTCTCCAAGGTTAATAGATGGATTTTTTTCTTATTTTTGGAGTTACTTGTTTTTAAATTTTACCAATGTTTTTGGCTGTTTTATATATGCATCTCTGCAGAGAGTCTCTTGCCCGCATGCCTGGCTGTTTTCCCCGGGGTCCCTTGGAGGGGATGGGCTCCAGCTTCCCTCCCCACCCCGAGCAGAGCTCTCTGTGGCCGAAGACCACGGGAACCTAGCCAGAGCCATGCTCAAAGCCCCTCTCCACACATTCAGACAAGCCTCACGAATGAAGGTACTGGCAGAGGAACCCAGGTGTGTATAATCCCATCAACGGCCAACATCCAGAGACTTAAAAGCAAGTTCCCAAAAGCTTATATCTTATAACCTACTTCTCCCTCTGAAATAAACTAGCAAGCTACTGAGAGTTTCCTGCCCACCGGAATATGAATACATTCCCATGGTGTATTCATATGCCAAAGCCAGTAACAAGCTGGCTTTCATTCCCCTAACCCCTAACCCTGAAAGAACCTCCAATGTGGCATCATTAGGAAGGCCGAGTAGAGAGAGGCTTCTAAAATCTCAAGGATAGGATGAATGGAGAGGTTACGGAGACCGCTTGAAATTCGAAGATCGACGGGATTTCGTGATTCATGATTCGTGATATATGCGTCTAATTGTTTTAGCGATATAGTAGAAATATGGAATAGAGAGTGGACAGATTCTGTTCTCATAAACTTACATTCTATAGAGAATGAGGAAGCAAATAAAAATGTAGCACTGTAGTATTGTCGTCCTGTTGTTCATCGATTTGCTCGAGCGGGCACCAGTCATGTCTCTACAGTGAGACTTGTTACTGTTTTGGACTGGAGCGATAGCACAGTGGGTAGGGCGTTTGCTTTGCACAAGGTCGACCCGGGTTTGATTCCTTTATCCTTCTCAGAGAACCTGGCAGGCTACAGAGAGTATCCCGCCCACATGGCAAAGCCTGGCAAGTTCCCTGTGGCATATTTCATATGCCAAAAGCAGTAACAACAAGTAATAAAATAATATGCAGTGAAATTTTATAGCACTTTGGAAAAAATAAAGTAGTAAAGAGCGATGTGTGGGTTGGTAAGAGGGAAATCAGGGATTGCCTCAATAAAATGTCATCTGAGTAACAATCCAAGGAAAGTGAGGTGGCAAATACTGGGGTTGGGAACAAGCCTTTCAGCAGAGGAGATTCTTCCTGAGACAATTACCTGATAAGAAATGTTAATGAAGCCATTGAAGTGGTTGGGTAAGTGAGCCAAAGAAGTGTAGTGATATAAGAGGCCAGAGGGGTAATGATGTCAAAGGACAATTTTTTTGTTTGTTGTTTTGGGGCCTGGAATGATAGTATAGCGGGTAGAGCATTTGCCTTGCACTCAGCGGACCTGGGTTTGATTATTCCGTCCTCTCAGAGAGCCCAGCAAGCTACCGAGAGTATCCTGCCCAAATGGCAGAGCCTGGCAAGCTACCTGTGGTGTATTCAATATGCCACAAACAGTAACAAGTATCACAATGGAGACGTTACTGGTGCCTGCTCAAGCAAATCAATAAACAACCAATGGACGACAGTGCTACAGTTTTGGGGCCACGCCCAGCTGTCTTTAGCGATTAGTCCTTGCTTTGTTCTCTGAGATCAGTCCTGGAGGGGCTAGTAGGCCAAATATGATGTGGGGGATAAAAATATCCAGAATCTGGAAACACCCTAAGTGCCTTCGAACAGAGGTATGCATAAGGAACCTATGGTTTGTTTACATAATGGAACACTACATAGCTGTCAGGAAAAATGAAGTCATGAAATTTGCTTATGCATGGGTGGACATGGAGACTGTTGTGCTGAGTGAAATGAGTCAGGGAGAGAAGGACAAGCAGAATAATTGCACTCATTTGCGGGATATAAATTTTTAAAAAATCAACACCAACAACATAGTAGGTGAATAATACCCCAAAACAGTTCAAAACAAGGGCCAGGAGGACTGGTCCATGGTAAGAATCTTGACGCAAGTGGAAAAGGACCACCATGACAATGATAGTTAGAAATGATCATGATCTTTGGACAAAACTGAGTAAAGATGAAGTGATATGCATGATACCCTTTCAGTAACAGTATTGCAAACCTAAAAGAGGGAGAGAGTGAGAGATAAAGAGAGAGAGAGAGAATAAGAGAAGAGAGAATAAAAGAGTGAGAGAGAGAGAAGAAGAAAAGAAGAAAGGTGACTCAGAGACAGGGTTCGGGTAGAGTGGGAGGGGAGTGGGCAGGAGGTAAACAGGAGAGATTGGTGGTGGAAAATGTGCTCTGGTGAAGGGATGAGTGATGGATATTGTATGACTGGAACTTTGTGACTACATATCTCACAGTGATTAAAAAATATAATAATAAATAAAAATGATAACGAGATCAGAAGCATTAGAGTCAAGAAGTGCTTTATCTGCTATTCTGTCTGTCCCCTACAGGACACATTTTTAAAGTCTGTAAACAATGGCCAGGACACCTGACTTTTACTGATATACAAGATTGGGAAAATCCTGAAAGTTTCAGGTATATTTTTATTTTTATTTTTAATTTGGAATTTCAATAGCATTGTGTCCTGGACTGTAGCAATAAGTATAAAAATAGGCTTCCATTAACTGCATCATGGGATGGCGTTCCAACTGGAGTAAAAGATCTCTGAGATTAACTGAAAATTGTATAGCTATGTAAATGTTTTTAAAAATATATTTCCAGATCAAATTAGATGAATCTCTAAAGTTTAGCTGCCCCACATTGAAACTGGTGATGTCAGTTCCTGGCAGTGACAATTCCTGGCAATCTCATAGTGTCATTCTTGTTCTATTTTACTGCCACTAAACACATCTCTTTACTTTCAAAAGAAAGATATTTTTCTCCTTTCTCCCATATTTTATTGCAGTGTATTTTCTCAGGTATTAAAATTTCTAGAGCAATGAATAAAGGGACAATTCCAAATATGCTAGCCCTTTCGTTTTTGCCTTACTCTTTTAGAACCAGAAAAAACATCATTCTTACGGAGATTACTTATGAGAGTCAAGTTTAAGTGAGATTAAAAAAGTTTTGGTGATCAAAAGATTCTAGGGGACCTGAGCAGTACATAGCCAAACCAATTTCAATTCTCAGAGCCCCATATAGTTCCCCAAGTCCACCAGAGTGATTCCTGATCATAGAGCCCAAATAAGCCTGAGCACTTCCAGGTGTAACCCCCCAAACCAAAAAATAAAAAAAATTAAAATTAAAAAAATAGATTCTAAACAAACACTATGCATATGTTATATGCATATGCATAGTTATATTCATATGTTATATAGAATTATACATTAACCATGTATAAATTTAAATTTATATTAAAAATGAAAATAATGGGAAAATGATGTAGAGAAGTACACCAACATATTAATCTTAAAATTATGGAATTGATAGAAAAACATTATTATTTGGGGAGATGGAGTTGCGTCACCCCCAACTATACTCATAGCTTACTTATGGCTCTGTGTTCAGGGTTCACATCTGGAGTTGCTCAGGGGACCAAAAGCATTGCTGGGGATCAAATCAAAATTAACTGTGCCATGTGTATAGCAAATGTCTTAACCCCTGTTCTATTTCTCTGGCTCCAACCAAACCTTCCACATAAAAATTATTGATAAGATAATTCATACTTAATTAAATTGAGATAGTTGTTCTGACCAGGTTTTGAAACCTAGTGTAATTCTGCTTATACTTTATTTTTATTTTGCTTTCTGGGTCACACCCGGCGATGCACAGGGGTTGCTCCTGGCTCTGCACTCAGGAATTACCCCTGGCGGTGCTCAGGGGACCATGTGGGATGCTGGGAATCGAACCCGGGTCGGCCGCGTGCAAGGCAAACGCCCTACCTGCTGTGCTATTGCTCCAGCCCCTCTGCTTATACTTTAAAGCTATGTATAACTATCTAATTTTTTAAAAGACAAAATTTATAGAAATGGTTTATTTTCATTGTTAAAATAATTCTAGTGGCGGGATCATTTGGTTTCTTACTAAAAATATAAATTTTTTGAGCCCATTGTTTATCACTGTATTTAAAACATTGAGCCCCCTGCTTCGCTATGTTACCCTTGGTAGACATTTCAAAGTTGTTATATCTTAGTCCCATTGAGACCTCGATCATATTTGAGGCCCAATTCAAGTCTGGTGGTTTGGTGGGCCTTCAGCGTGTAAGCTGGAATATTTTCTCAGTGTCTTTAGGATTGCCTCCATTAACTTTGAAATGCATTTTGAATTACAGTTTAGTGTTCAGCCTGTGTGGTGTATATTTTTAAGCACTCAATTCCTACCATAGTAAACCAAAGATGATACACATATCCGATAATTCTCTATGAGACTACTTTGGCTTTCTTTGGATTGATGACAGTTTAAATGATTTGAAATAGGGTTGCCATCCAATTTTTTTAGGTTGAGTGCTTGTAAGCCTGAGCTCCTTCTCACAAAAACCTCTGTGGAAAGATTACAGCAATTCTTTACTTATGATTTTTGTTGATCTTATATCTCCCTATGGAATTTGTAATGTTGGAAGAAAGATATTTCTAGGTGGTGAAACTCTTATTTGTCATGGTTTAACAACTCTTAGATGTTTTTATCCAAAGCACTTATATGATACTCCCTTTGAAAGACTATAACATTTCAGTGTAGCTATGATTTTATTATTTTACTTCAAGATTCTGAAGAATTTATATGTTCTTTGGAACTTCTGTAGTCATAAATTGTATGCATATTGTTTCTATCAGGGGAGTATTTAACTTTGGGTGAACATAAACTCTTGGGACAGATTTCCTTATATTTCTTCTGTTAGTATCTTTCTTTTCAAAAGCATTTATGTGTCTTGAAAGGTTTTTAGATCATAAAATATTTTAGTGTGTATGTCATAGATTTTACGCATTATAAAATTGGACATGTTATACTATGTCATAGTGATATTAATCAAATTTAACATGGGGGGGGTAAAATTTTGTTGACATAGGATATGGATTATTAGGAACTCTTATTTTATTTTTAATTTTATTAGTTAGTTCATTTTGTCATGGGAAAAATTTGACCTGTATTGAGAAAAGGAGTTTGGTTAAAGATTTTGGAGCCCCAGTTTTTGCATATACATAAGGTCTCTGATGTATGTTTTACTCACTGTGTAACACTTTCATTAGGAACAATATCTATTGAATTTAGAGGAAATTTATTGAAGCAATACTAACTTATAACATTATAAAGATTACAGGAGTGCAGTATTGTATTTTAACATCTGTATATACTGCATTTTGATCATCAAACATTTCTTTTTCAAGCACAACCATTCAGTTGACCCATTTTACTCTATATACCAATGACTTTCATTATTTTTCAAGCATCATCTGATTTTGTAATTTAAGCCTGTGTTTTTATTGTTAATTTTTTATCATTAACATAGCAGTGAAATAAAAAAGCATATGCCTTTTCCTAGTTGGCTTATTTTATTTAGCAAATACTGTCTAGGTCTACCATGTTGCTTAAAATGAGAAATTCTATCCTTTTTGTAGCTTTGGTATTCCTTTGTATATGTGATGATCCTCACTTTATCCATTTTTCCATGGATGAGCATTTGGATGATTTTTAACTCCTGACTATTGTAAATAATGCTGTAATAACAATAAGGGGCTATATGTTTTTAAAGATTTTGTTTTGCATTATTTATATAAATACTCAGAAATAGAGTAACTGGATCATATGGTAGTTTTATTATTTTTTGAGTAATCTGCCTACTATTTTCCATAATGGTTGCACTAGTTTTCTTTCCCACAAATACACACAGGACTTCTCATTTCTCTACTCCCTCACAAACACTTGTTGTTTCTTGTCTTCTTTTATATGTCATCTCTCCAATTTTGAGTGAATACTTCACACTGGTTTCACTGTATCACCCTAATGATGATGAATATTTTTTCAGGTGTCTTGTGATTGTCTTCTTTGGATATATACCAATTAATATCTTTCACCCATTAAAAAATTTTGTTGCTAATCTATTTGATCTATTTATATATTCAGATATTCCATGTAAACTATTTAATAAGTATCTTATCCACTTAGTACCATGGTCTTTATTTTGATGATAGATTTTTTTTAACTTTTTATTAAATCACCATGTGGAAAGTTACAAAGTTCTCAGGTTTATATGTCAGTTATACAATATTCAAACACCCATCCCTTCACCAGTGCCCATATTCCACCACCAGAAACCCCAGTATACCCCCCGCCCCCACCCCTCACCCCCTACTGTATAACTAATGAATTTCACTTCATTTTTTCTTTACCTTGATTACATTCCATAATTCAACACAAAACTCACTATAGTTGTTGGAGTTTCCAACCAAGAGAGACAGACCTACTACCTTTGATAATTAGTTTTTCATTGCTAGAAATGAAGAGATATGTAGCCCCCACTGCTACAAGTACATAACTCTCTCTCTCTCTTTTTTTTTTCTTTTTCCTTTTCCCTTTTTTTTTTCTTTTTCCCCCTCATCCCCCTTCCTGCGCCTCATAGTATGGTGTACGCCACGCCGCGTCGGCCAGCATGGGGCTTTTGCTTAGTTCACAGTCCAGAGAGGTGGCTGCTACATTAAAAACCTTCAATATTTCAACAAAAACTTACTGTTATTATTTGGAGTTTCCCCCCCAAGTCAGACCTGTTCAAAAGGAACCGTTTCACATTGCTGACAATTATAAATGTTAAGTCGCGCGGACGCGGCAGCATCCGCACGGTTTTGGATTTCTGTATAAAGTCCAGGGAAAATTCTGCCAGAAATTACATAGCCCAGCTCACAGTCCTAGTGCATTGCTGTAAGAAGTCTCTGAATTCAAAGTCTTTAGGCGCAGAGGGTCCGATTCGCACTCAGCGGCTCCGGATTTATCTGGGCCGAGGGCGTGCCGGTTACGCCCCCTTCCCATGAGTTCCTGGGAGCCCCAAAAGTAAAATCCGAATACCTGTGGGTTTGGAGTCACAGAAGATGGCGCCTGCCACATGGGTGCCGCCAGCCCGCCGCTTTCTGTGCAGGAAGACAGGGTGGGGAGGAAAAAAAATCCACCCCCGGCAGCACAGAGTTGTAGCCCAGTTCGGTGTCCCAGTGCATCGCTATCGGATGCTGCGCTGGATGCCCGAATGTGTTATATCTCTGGAATCAAAGTCTTTAGGCGCAGAGGGTCTTGATGATAGATTTTTATTGTGTAGAAACTTTTTAATTTGGTTAGAGTCACATTTAAAAATTTTTTTACTTCTGTTTCTGTATGTTTTGTTTAGAGATGAATTAACAAAGATAGCACTACGGGGTGATTGACTATGTTTTCTTTCTAAATTTTATGTTAGAATTAAATTAAAATCTAATTCACTTTGTATTAATTTTTGCTCATGTTTCATAGTGGTCTAGATTTTTTTTTTCACATGTTCTATTTTCCCAGCACCATTTATTGAAAATACTCTTCTTATTCTTGTACGTTAATCCTGTGTAGCATATTATTCATATATGTGAGTTTATGTCTGGGCTGTCAATTATATTCCAGTGATCTGTGTATCTATTCTAATTTTAGTGTCAAGCTGGATTTACACTGAAGTTTTGTAATTTAAAGTTGGAGGGCATTACACTTCCATTTTTTTCACTTAATTTTCCAATCACTTTGACTCTGGGATTTGTATGGTTCTGTATAAATTTTAGAATTTTAAATTTCATACGAATGCTTTATATATTGATATATAAAGCATCTCATGTATATATTGATGTATAAAGCATGTCATAAGAATTTGTTAGGAATTATATTTACATATTGATTTAGGTAAAACAGCAATTTTAGCAATGTTAGTTCTTTCAATCCATGTGAATGGAATATCTTTATGGTTCCTTGAATTTTCTGTTTCTCTCTTGTTTTTAAGTGTTTAAATATGTTTGGAGTCCTTAAGATGTTCGGTACCATTTTCGTGCTTTCTCTTTCTGCATTTTATATACATAAAAATTTTGTAAGTAAACATTGAAGTCAGGTAAGATCCTGTACTGATTTAATTTTCAGCAGCAGTTCTTTTGAGAAATCTTTAGTTTTTTCTGTGCATATTAATTAATATATAAGTAATAATCATTTTATTTATTTACTATTCAAATGCATTTTTAACCTAATTTCTATGGCAAAGATTCCCATTACTATACTATAAGATATTCCCATTACTATACTATAAGTAATTCCCATTACTATATTATACAATAAATACTATAAGATATTTATTATATAGTTTACATGGAATATCTGAAATATATAAACAACATAGCAGAAATCATGGTGAGAGTGAGAACTTTGATTAGTTTATGGTCTTTGAGGAAGAAAAATGGTTTTTACAATTGAGTATAATGTTAGCCACAACACTGCCATATAAAGTTCTTATTTCAAGATGCAGGTTATTTATTATTTTGGTTTTGGGGATACATCTGGAGGTACTCAAGGCTTAGTCCTATCTCCGTTCTCAGGTATTACTCTTGATGTTGCTTTGGGGACCATATGCAGTGTCAGAAATATAAGCAGGGTTAGCTGCATGCAAAGCATACATCTTAACCTCTGTGCGATCTCTCCAGCCCTGGAGTACTGTTTTAAAACCCATATTGTCATCAGTTATTATCATAAGTCAGTGAGGAAACATTTTTTTTTACTTCTGGGAATGATCATATGAATTTTTTGCCCATTTTGTTAGTGTAGTATATCGTGTTAATGAATTAATAATGTATGTTGAACCATCCTTGAAACCTTAGTAAATCTCACTTGACCATTGTATATTATTATTTTAATACATTATTGATATATAAAACATTATTGATTTTAGTGTGTGATTATTTCATTGAGGATTTTTTACATCTAGGATCATTAGAGATATTAGTCTATGGATTTCTTCTTGTGATATACTTTTCTGAATTTGGGTATATACCATGTTGACTTCATGTGGTTTTAAAGCACTGCATTTTCATTTGTTTTCAAAATTTATATGAACAGAATAGGAACAAGATCTGCTTTGAAATAAACCAAATATCCCAATAAACCCAGTATTCTCCCCACCCCCCAATCCCATCTCCTCCTCACCCCACCCTGCCTCTGTGACAGGGTACTCCCTTTTGATCTCTCTCTCTCCAATTGGGTGTTGTGGTTTGCAATAGGGGTATTGAGTGGCTATTGTGTTCAGTCTCTAGTCTACTTTCAGCACAAATCTCCCTTCTCCAGCGGATTGAAGTTGGGGAAGGTGACGCCAAAAGTGCCCTAGAAAGGATGACTGTTTAAAGGAAATCTGGTACATCTACACAATGGAATACTATGCAGCTGTTCGGAGAGATGAAGTCATGAAATTTGCTTATAAATAGATAGACATGTAGAGTGTCATGCTAAGTGAAATGAGTCAGAAAGAGAGGGGCAGACATGGAAGGACTGCACTCATTTGTGGAGTATAGAATAACATCACATGAGGCTGACACCCAAAGACAGTATGTACAAGGGCCAGGAGGATTGCCCTATAGCTGGAAGACTGTTTCATGAGCAGAGAGGAGAAGGCAGATGGAATAGAGAAGGGATCACTAAGAAAATGATGGCTGAAGGAATCAGTCGGGATGGGAGATGTGTGCTGAAAGTAGATAATGGATTAAACATAATGACCTCTCAGTGTCTGTGTTGCAAGCCATAATGCCCTAGGGTAGAGAGAGAGTATGGGCAATATTGTCTGCCATGGAGGCAGGGGGAAGGTGGGAAAGGGGAAGTATACCCGGGATATTTGTGGTGGGGAATATGCACTGGTGGAGGGATGGGTGTTTGATCATTGTGTAATTGCAACCCAAATATGAAAGCTTATAACTATCTCACAGTGATTCAACAAAATTAAAAAAAAATGTAAATGTATATTCATAGAAACCAAGAGGGTTCATGTGAAAGTAATGATTTGGGACAGTAAGTCACAACATTGAAAGTTTAACCCACTAATACAAATGAGCATGCAAGAGGGAGAAGAAAACTGTCCATGAAATTTCTTGGCTATAGGTCCTTTCCCTGGTTCAGTTTCACTATGTGATATGTTTTATATATATTATACACACACATGTATATATATATATGTATATATATATATATATATATATATATATATATATACACATTTGTGCTATGTTTTAGATTGCAGTTTCTAAACTGGGTGCTATATAACCTCCTATTGGATCTCAGGATATTCCATAGGGCCACAGGTATGGGTTTATGTGGGGTCACATTACAAGATCAGGGGCTAATCACAAGGTGGGGAGCATAGGAAGGTAATAAAGTTGGAAGAGTTACAGTCTGAAAAAGGCTGAGAAACTGTTGATAGCATTACAAAAGTTTCACACAAAGTGTTGTCAGCATATGCTAAACAAAAAAAAAAGAAGAAGAAAAGAAAACTCTTCAAAAAGAGAACTTCACCTTTTTTGAGGCATTTGTTTTAAAATGGGCTGGAGCAATAGCACAGTGGATAAGGCTTGCATGTGGCCTACCCGGATTCGATTCCTCATCCCTCTTGGAGAGCCAGGCAAGCTAGCGAGAGTATCCCACCTGCATGGCAGAGCCTGGCGAGCTACCCGTGGCTTATTCGACATGCCAAAAAAACAATAAGTCTCACAGTGGAGACATTGCTGGTGCCTGTTCCAGCAAATTGATGAGCAATGGGATGAAAGTAATACAGTGATACATAGTTAAGGTTTTGGTATTTTTATTGTAACTTCTCTTCCTTTCTAATTTTATCTGAACACTCACTTTGTCTTAGTGAACAAAATACCTGTCCACTTTCATTTTAGATTTTTCAAAGAGCCAGTTCTTGGTTTTACTGTTCTTTTACATTTCTAAAAATAGCTCCTTTTCACTTTTTGGGGGGTGGCCTCCCCATCAGTATTCAGAGAACTCTGGGACCACGTTAAGTAATAGTCAGTTTGGATATGCAAGCCTAATAATTTGGTGCTCAGGCTCTGTGGTGCTGAGCGTCACCAGGAACAAACCTGCTAGTGCTCTGGGGCAAGCAACAGCAGGGGACAAACTCATGGCAGGGACAAATTCATGGCCAAACTCATGCTCTGCCCCTCCCCCATCTTGGGGATCTTTCCCTTCCCTCCTCTCTTCTTAAATTTGTATTACCTCCTGTCTTTTTTTGGTTTTGGGTTTTTTTTTCCTTCCCTTTCTTATATCTTTAGGTGATTAATATTAAATTTTTTTGAGAGTTGTCTTATTTTTTTGTGATAGCTTTGTACTGTTATACATTTCCATCTTTGTACAATTTGCTGTCCCCCATAAATTCTGCTAAGTGGCATCTTCATTTTTATTTGTGTCCAGTTATATTCTGATTTCTTCCTTGATTTCTTTATTAACCCAAGATTTATTCAGTAGTATGTTGCTCAAATTGTATGTATTTGTGATTTTTTTCTAGCTTGCTTCTTGCTATTAATGCTAATATACCAATATGGTAATAGAGATGCATGATATAAATTCTATTCTTCATAAATTTATTTATGATTTTTGTTTCAGTGGCTGAAGTGATAGAACAGTGAGTAGGGCGTTTGCCTTGTGTGCTGCAGATCCGAGTTCTATTTCCAGCCTTCCATATGGTCCCCTGAGCACCACCAGGAGTAATTTCCTGAGTGCAGATCCAGGAGTAACCCCTGTGCATCACCAGGTGTGACCCAAAAAGCAAAAAAAAAAAAAATGTTTTTCAACATATTGTATAACCTTGAGAATATTCCATGTGCATTTCAGAAGAGCATGCAATCTCTCTGTTGGGTAGACTATCTATCTACCTATCTATCTGCCTATCTATTAGACTCATCTGGTTTATTGTGACATCTAATGCCATTGTTTTCTTGCTGATTTATTCCCCCTCTGGATAATTTGTCAATTTCTGTGAGATGTTAAAGTTCCCTGCTGTTGTGTTGCTATCACTGTCTGCTATAGCTCTATTAATGTTGAATTTATATATTTTGGTTTTCCTATGTGACATACATAAATATTAATAAGTGTTATGTCTTTTTGATAGAGTGACTTCTTTATCATTACATAAGCTTTATCTTTGTCCCTTGTTACCATTCTTGGCTGGAAATCTGTTTTGATGCAAACAAAGCTACTTCTGTTTGCTTTAAACTATTGAGCTATCATTTCCTGAGGCTTCACTTTTCAGTATCTGCTTGTCTGGTCTGTGTTTCATGTCTTGCCCCTGCCTTGGTAGGACTCATTCAGGCCTATTGTCTGGACATACTTGCTGTTTCTGTCCTCTTTTTACCCAACGGCCTATCAGACTCTACAGTCTTTACCTTGCCCTGGCCTGATGACTCCTTGAATTCCAATCTACCCCTCTTCAGACCTACAGTAACATGGATCTCTCCATCATCCTGATATGATAAATTGAAGAACCCTTGTTATAAAACAGTTGTTCTTTTTTGTTACTTTTTTTCTTTTTGCTTTTTGGGTCACACTCAGCGATGCTTAGGGGTTACTCCTGGGTCTGTACTCAGGAGTTACTCCTGGCAATGCTTGGGGGACCATATGGGATGATGGTAATGGAACCCTATTTGGCCACGTTCAAGGCAAATGGCTTACCCATTGTCCTATTGCTCATGCGCCAACAGTTCTTTAGGGTGTGGATTAAAAGGAGAAACAAAGAAATGATCTATGCTGCCATGCCTTAATTTCACCTCTTGGTTAACTTTCAAATTCTTTTTTTTTTAATTTAATTTTTTTTTATTAATGAGTCACCGTGAGAGTGCAGTTACAGAGTTTCATGCCTGTGTTACAGTCATACAATACTCAAGTGAGTACCCATCCCTCAACCAGTGCCCATTCTCCTCCATCGATGGCCCCAGGGTCCCTCCCTCCCCCACTCCCTGTGATATCCGGCCCCCCCCTGCCCCTGTGGTGAATTTAAAATTCACTTCTGCTGAGGAAATACATTTTTCTTCACTTGTATTTCCTGGTTTCTTAATGTATTGATATGCGGTGTGCTTTGTTTATTTATATTCTAATAACATCTCTAAGCCTATAATTATGTGTATTAATATGCATATTATTAAATACATCTTTATGCATGTAAATAATACATGTATAAAATTACCAAGTTGTATATACATTTAAATTAATGAATACTAATAAAACGGATTAGTTAAAATCCTTGGAGATTTAAGTACATCTGTGAAATATGATAACATTGTTCAAGATCTCAGAGTGTGATCTCCTTTGGTTAGTGGGGTAGATGGTGGAAATAAACTATAATTATCTTAATATGCACATAAAGTTGAATAGAAATTGAATACTTCGTATAGGATATTTATTCTTAGTTTTTATTTGTTTGCTTAGGGGCCATACATGGTGGTGCTCAGGACTTACTACTGGTTCTGCCAGATAAGGAATCATTCTTGGCAGTGCTTTGGGAACTGTATGGAGTACAGGGGATGTAACCCAGGTTGGCTGCATGCAAGGCAAGTGCCTTACCTACTGTACTATTGCTCCCTCCATCTAGTCTTAGTTTTAGGCTACCATTGTTATGTGGGAGTTGGTAAATAAATGAATGCATAGTTTATAGTTTTTAAGTGTTGGAAGATTATTTTATTAAAATGATTTCTATACATGTTTTTATTGCTCATTTAGATTAATTTATTTTTAAAGTGGATATAAAGCTTCCTATAGAAATATGTCAGATTGTTTTAGGCCAGACAAGTATGGAACTGTGCTTATATTCATGCGTGGTATAAACAGTTATAATGTGAGCATCCTGCCAATTATTCATTTCACTTATTTACCCTTGTACTCCACATTTACTGGGTGTCAATCCTGTGTCCAGAACTTTGTTAGGAAATAGAAATTTGAATTCAAGCTATAGTCCTTATAATTAAAAAAGTTAAAAATCTAGGGGAAAAGCACCATCAGATAAACCAAAGGCTTTGTTTGCTCTCTGGTTATTTGCATAACATTAGATAGAGTTGGCAGTGAAAAATCATGTCTTTGTATGCAAAAATAACATTATCTACTCTTCAGAAAAAAGTATTAGTGGTGGCACTTGGAAATTGCTTATTCAAATTTATAATCATTGTTTGAAATTGAAAATATATTTTAAGTTGATTTTGTAAGTTTTATAAGAAAATAATGCTTTTTTCCTTGTGGTGTAATTTTGTTCAAAATTCTTTAATGATTATACATATAATTCACCAGACTTGGATCTGAGTGGCTCTAGCTATTTTGAAAATCAAATTTATCTGAGAGGAAAAATGATTAACTTCATTTATTATGATTAAGAGGTAACTTAGAAAACACTCTTCCAAAACATTTTAAATAATGTTATAAATAAAATTTTTTACTAATAAAAATGCAATGCAGATACGTGTGTGTGTGATTCTGTTAATTTAATCTGCTAAAATAATAATCTACCATAATCTAAACCCCGACAGAAGGGCTAAATCCGAAGATAAAATGTGAGAGGTGTTTTCATAAATACTTTCAATGAAACATTATTTAAAAGGAAGTTTTACTTTCATGATTATTTTAGATATAGGCAAGATGATGATGATGATGAATTCCTATCATGGTGATGATGATGATGATGATGATGATGATGATGATGATGATGATGATGATAGGCAAGAAGTATACTGAAGTAATAAATCTAAAGTTTTTAAATCCTATTTAATAAACCAACATGTGTCTCTGCTATTACATGTGTTCAGTTGGGACGATATTAATTCATCTTATCAACTGATGTGAAAGATTCTTGTTCTCACATTAATTTGGGTTCTGACAAATTGCTCTAGCCCATTTATTATATCTCTTTTGCCTTATGTGTTTTGTATATTTATCCTAATTTTTGTCTTCTGTGTAAAATTAGCTTTTCAAAAGGATGTATGTGCATTCTTTCAACTTCTTCCCCATTCATACACTTGATTTCATTACCTTTTGCTGTACAGTCATTATATTTGGAAGTTTGGCATTATAATTAATCATTATGATTAATAGTTATATTTGGAAGTTTTGTATTATAATAAATATCACGATAGAATAGTTATAATATCTGTAAATGCTGTTAAGAACAAATTACTGTTGTTTTAAATTTAATATTTCTAAAAATACATTAGAATTCATTAAGAGGATCATTATAAACCACTGAATGTGACACATTTCTCAAGAATAACATTATTTGGCATCGTATGTTTTGGTCTCTACAAAATATTTATCCCTCATGTTGTTAGTAAAAATAATTATGTGGCCAATATTTTTGGTCTTTAATAATAAAATGCTTTCCAAAGCACGCAGTGAGTCAGTTTTAAGTCACATTTAAATAATTGTAACAGTCAAAGGATAATGAAATTCAGTGAAATGCAGATAGTAGTAAAGTCATTATTACAGGTCAGATGCTTCTTCATCCATGAACACTTTTCTGAGAGTTCTTTTGTTATAGTTGAGTGTCTTGTGGTCTCTCATGTGTACTTTAAAATGTCAACATAATTAATGATTTGTATTTTATATCCACTATTTTTGAAGGTGGAAGTTATGTGTCTTTTGTCATAATTTTTTGCACTTATCACATGTACACAACCTGCGTAAGAAATAGTCTATGAAAATTTATTGAATAATTGCTTGACTGTATAGCTAAATACTTTCAAGTTCTTTTATTTAACTATATCCTCCTTGCTGATAATTAAAATATAAGTTTATATTTTTTTGTGGACAACAGAAAGAATTCCTCATTAGATTAAAAACCAGTTGGGGATTTTCTCAACTGCTACTCATATTTGCAGATTTTTCATATAAATATTACCAGGAAAAATTTACAAAAATTACTGACATAATTGTTCTTCTTTTGAGAATACTTCTATCTAATTCAGTGATGAAGATAAATTCCGGGAAGTGATTAAAGTGTTGATAGTCCATAAAGTGCATAAGAAATTCTAAAAATCTTTATCAGTCCATGTTTCTATTATTTTTTATGGACTTTAGATATTTTTTCAGTCTCAAAGAAAGTAGACTGTCAGATAAACTTTTTACCCTTCCTTTAATACAGAAATTATGAGGTAATAACTGGAAGGACAAAGAACAAGAGTCTTCTACCCCATTCATTAAAGACAAATATTTGTATCTTCCTGGGATTTCTCTAATTTTCCCATTTTGAAAAGTGGTTTGTCTGACACAAATATAATCCATCATTGTTCAGTTTTTTTTTTTTTAGGGGGGGAGCTCAGATTTTGTTTTTAAGTTTCTTACACTGGCAAAAGGTTTTTCCTCAAAGTTTATCAGGCATTCAAACCACCTCACGTTCTTATTAAAATGTAGATTCTGATTCATTAGATCTGGAATATACCCTTGAATTCTGCATTTGTAACAAGCTCCCAGGTGACCAGTGGATGTTATGCTTCCCTACACATTTATGAAGTTGAAGACATGTAGAGAGTGATATTAATATAAATATCTGATTTGCAAAGATCTCATCTTCCCTGGCAAGATGGTTTGCTGCTTCGGTTCACATGCCTTCCCGCTATTTCTTCATTGCTGCTATGCATGGAATCATTTTTGTCACAGAATTTGTACTCTTTAATTCAATCTGTCTATTGATTTCATAGAAGAAGTAAGCGACAACATGTCAGGTCAGAATTTCAGATCTCTAGGACATTTCAAATCTAGCAGTCAATAAATATTTATTATAAATGACCAAAATTAACCAGCTCTTTTGATTTTAAAGTGCATGCTTTCCATTTTGACACAGGAATGATTTACTTGTGAGCTCAAGCTAAATCATGGAAAATCCATTTTTATTTATTTTTTTGTAACTGGGTGAGCTTATTTTCTTTACTATTAAGACAATGCAATTTTTATTTAATGCATTATATAAGTATAACAATTATCTTGGCATAATTAAGATATAAATAATTATTTTCATTATACATCATCGTTGTACAGCATGCTTTAAATACCATCATAAGACTTTCATCTGAATTGTAATAATATTTCCTCAAAGAATTAATTAGTTTTCTTTCATTACACATAATTTTGCTTTCTACAATTCAGTTTAAGTAAAAATAATATAAAAATATGTTTTGGGCCAAGAGTTTTATAGATGTTGAATGGTAGGGGAAGATCTTTGTAGCTCAGTGGACATAAATACATGTTACTACACTAATTTTATCTATTGCTTTAAAGAGAATACTTTTTTCTGAGTTGTTTTATTTTGCTCCAAGGGTATATAATTTATGGAGATGATATTGTACAAGGTGGATGAATGGGTGTTGTGCATAATGGTATGAAATTTCACACAAATAGTGTGAAATTGGAGAGAAAGTACAGGGGCTAAGAAGCTTACCTTGTATGCAGCTAAACCCAATTTGATCCAAGTCATTGAATGGCCGTCCAAGCACTGCTGGGAGTGACCTTTGAGTCCAGATCCCAGCATAGTCCCCTAAGCATTGCATGGTGGAACCTCCCTTGTCACAAAGAAAGACTCATGACAATGGAGAATAATAGTATCAGGACAAAGTTTGAGCACAGGCAGTCATGTGAACCTGTCTTGTGATTGAATATATATATATATATATATGTATACATACATATTTTATCAGATACAACTCATTTCTATTATATAAACTTGCAGAGAATGGGTTCTGAATATTTATAAATTCAATAAAACATTTTTTCAAGTTCAGTTGTCTTGAGGATTCTGTTGCTGTTAATATAAATTCTTTGCAAATGTAAGAATGTTTGCATTCTTTCATATGTTCCCTAGGGTCAGACTCTTTAGTAGCAATGATGGGACTAAGCATCTTTCTGGAGCATCTTTCTGGAAGTTACCCGATAAGTATTCATAAATCAAAAAGACAAGCGGATGAATGCTCTCTAATTCATGTTTATCAAGAACAATAATTACTACATTTTACATATCCATTTTGGGATAATATATGCATGCATAAAAATAAACACTATTCCAGTTCAATGAATTTTTACCAGAAGAATGATTTTGAGACTGTAAGCCAAAGTTTTGTCTATTATTAACTGAACTACCTCATTAAGTAACAGGGAAGATATTGAAAGCGGATTGTATAAAGAGAAATGATTTCACTACAATTAATAATTTTTCATCGTTGTTCAACCAGATCAGGAAAATAGCTTGGCATTATACCTGTAAGATTCTCTTTAAAAAAGTACAGAAAAAATTACATTTGCAAAAGTTACTGTTAAGAACTGAAGTGATTGAAGCTTGAATCTTTTGTGTGTGGCACTATGAATACCATTTAGTTCTTGGTAAAGCAATAAACTTTGTGAGAGTAAGTTTTTGTTTTATATATTCATTCTAATAATTTTCAAATTTTTGTCACTTTTCTAACAGACTTCATTGACAGATCAAACTTTATTTTAGAAATAGTAACAGGCTTTTTGGCTCATTCTTGGGAGAACTAAAGCAGACAACTCTCCTCCCACTAATTTACTACAGAGTTCTAATTGTTGCAATAGGAAATTTGCAGTACTTGGGATGATAAAAACAGCCTGCGATTTTGCTAATTTATTAATTATTTAAATTTCCCTTTTTCTACATTCATTAGAGGAAATATTCCACTAAACAGTAAAACTTGCTTGTTCTGAATTGAAGTGAGGTATTGCTATTTTCTGATGAAGTTGAAATTACTCTAGACACCTTCTCCCAAGCATATATATGCACATACAGTCCCTCAAATCATATGGCATTATTTTAGATTTGTTTGATGTTTTCCTTTGGTTCTTGTTTCATAAACATAGACAATGAATCAAAATGATCATGTTCTGTTTCCTAAGGATTTCTCTGGGTTTGCCAATCCATAAATAATTTATATTAGAACTTAAATTTATGAAGCAGATAACCTTTTATTTTTACAACATAAAGGACACCCTCAGACATGCACAGGAAGAACCATGGTAATTTGCAAGAAGTGTGTCTCTTCAATGTACTTCTTGTTTGGTCTGTTTCTTTACTCCCTGTGCTATTTCCCCTTCTTGCTCCTGTGTGGCCTACTCTAGATCTTATATAGATGTGCAGATGTTTGCAGCAGATAAAATGGCAGATTGGACAGATAGCCAGTGAAGCTGTGAACAGAGACAACCAATAAGAATAAAGGCTAGAGATGTGTGAGGATCATTTAACTCATTTTGCATCACAGATATAGGAGCAAGGAGGAACGGTGTAAAAAACTAAAGAACGCCGAGGGGGGGGCGAGTGCACTCGCGGGCTCTCCGGGCGGCTCTGTCTCACCACCCGCGTTCGGTGCTCTGGAACCGCAGTGTGTGGACTGGATCGGGACGGCCGGTGGTCAAGGACAGGCGAAGGAAGAATGAGGACCAAGCTGGTTGCTGATTAGTTACCGTTTATTCAATCTTCAAGCTTTCTCATCTCCCGCACTCCCAGCTCCGGCCTCTCTCTGGATCTACCGCTCAACTCTGCTCCTCTCTGGCTTCTCTCTCTCCTCCCTCAACTTCTCTCCCGATCTCTCTCTCAGTGGGTCTGGCCCTCGGAAACAAGATACAAAAACCAAAACCAAAGCCTTCTTTGGGCTGAAAGCACTCGGATTTACATCCCAAAGACCAGGCTGGGCTGCAGCAAGAAATCTACATGTCAATTACAAACTAGACAGCACCTGAAATTTACATCCCAAAGACTAGGCTAGCACCTTAGATCTGCAGGTCAAAGATCAGCTAGGTTTCTGTGACAAAACTCCAGAAGGCAGCTGGAAAAGGGGAAATATTCCAACATCTCCCCCCTTTTTGTTTAGAACAGATTTTAACCATAAAATAAAATGCTAGGCACAAAAAGTTCAATAACACTAGCAGAACACCTATTCTCTAGGACAGATACGCTTTCAGCAGGGCCCATCCAAGGATGAAATCCCAAGGTTGTGTTTCTCCTCTCCGTCCAACAAACATATAAGCCTTCACAATATTAATCATTTTGTATGGGCATAGCAAGAGATGCATAAAACTTTTAGAATTGCTCTCCGGGGGTCACCTCATCTCAGACTATAGCGCTCAGGCCAGATTAGTCTTTCCTCACCCTAGCAGGGTCCAAATCTAGTATCACTGTTTGGATCATGACAACATTTGTCCATGATCAAGCTCTTAACTTATAGTTAAGCATTAGGCACTTTGGCCAGGCCCATCTCGATGCCAGGGTAGCACACAACTCACCGCTTGCCCTGGGTCCTTCTTGTCCCACGTCGGGACCGTGCTTTGGGGGTGCTAGGAAGTAAGGGCAGCTGAGGCTTAGGTCAAGAGAACAGATGCCCAGGAGGAAAACATCATGTAGAGTCAAATGACTCCCAGCTTACAAAAGCATAACATTTGTTAAGTCTTCCTGTGTCCATACAAAAAGGACTTGCTCTGAATAAACTATGCAAAGGACTCAAGGAGAAGAGAAAAACATTATTTACAAGTCAACAGAACACTAAGAAAGAAGCTACAAATAAACAAAGAGGAATAGGAGCACTGTAACGGGAGTAACCCAATAAACCTAAACTACGTGAGGCTATGTTATCCTACAGAACGGATCTTAAATATACAGATCATTTTAATTGGCTCTTCTTGTACCTCCAGTTTGGCAGTAAATAGAGACTAGTTCTAGCAGAAAACTGACTTATAAAATATTTCATCAGGTCTAGTAAGGTTTAGTGAATGAAAAGAAGGGGTGCTACAGCAAATAGAGAAGAAATGACACATTATAAAAATCTTTTATATACCTGTGACAGGGTTAGAGATAGTACCTGGGTAAAGCATGTAGGTTAAGTACAAGGCACTTGCCTTGCAATGCCTTCTGCTTATCATGTGGCCAAAACAAGTCAAGGCAAGTTGAAGTCAGGGGAATATTGAAATAAAAGAGTGATTGGATGGTTGGAGTAAATTTTGGGATGATCCAATACACATGTAGCTGGATAACATGCTGGGTAAGAAGCACGAGTGCGAGAAAGCATTTGTATAGGAAAGAGGACCATGGTGTAAACTGTAATTTACAGTTTACAAGAAAGGCAGTAAAAATTTATATGAAAGTTAGATGAGAAAATCACAACTGCAGACCAAGTTCTACACAGAAGTAGATCTCCAAGACTGAAGGTTCTATCTGGAGAGGATGTTGAGTAAAGTGTAAAGGTAGAAGAAAGAATTTATAGAAGCATCAAGCCCATTGAGATATTCTAGGGAAAGTAAGGTTGATAATAAATAATTATCTCGACTTTGTGAAACAAGATTAGTAGTAGTGAAGTGAGGGTTGAAGTTCTAATCCTTAGGCTAAAGCACAGGACAAATTTCAGGACAATTTATTTGTAGTTTAAGTAATCTGTGTGTGTGTGTGTGTGTGTGTGTGTGTGTGTGTGTGTGTGTGTGTGTGTTTTAAATGGGGCATAATGAGGGGCTCTGCTGTCTTTTGGTGCCTGTGAAGATCTGGACAATTCATCTCCAGTATTTTAAATCTTTCTAAGACACCATAGCTCGTTAATTCCAGGATAGGGTGAGAAAGTGTGACTATCTTTTGCTCCAGGCAAGTAACTTAAATGGGTATTATTTTGATTAGAGGACTATATTTGCCACAGGATAAGTTATAGTTTCTAACCAAATAATTACAAGTATTTCAGTAATTACTTTGAAGCTGAAAATTTAGCATGGTCCTACTTATTTGGCACTGGATTATTAAATCATAAAATATGAAACAAGTAGATAATGAGAAGATCTAATATAATATAACTTTTTGTTGAGAGGAGTATAGTTTGGACTTCATCTATATTTGATTCAACTAATACTGCCCATGGTCTCTTTATAGGAAGGCATTCTATGATGCTAAACTAATTGTCATAACAAAATCAAACCAAATGACAAGAATTTTTTTATATTATTAGGAAAAATTAAATGCTTTGATTTAGTTAAACAAAACATCTGAATGCTAGTTGTATTCATGATATATGTAAATGCTTATTTAAGTAGTAAAATCAAGACTAATGACAAGAGAATTAAATCTCTTCAAATTTCCATACATCTGTTGTCATTAATATCAGAGAAAAACGTGACTCTTCTGTTGACGTATTCACAGATATTTGGAAGAGGAAAAGCAGATAGTAATATAACTGAAAGTTAGTGATGTTGTCTTAGATTTCATATAATTACACCATCATTATCTTACCCTAAGAGAAAATTTCTAGAAAAGTGAACTCTTTCCCTTTCTGCGTCATTTATTCATTTTTGTTTGTTTTTTGTTTGGAGGTCACACTTGACTGTGCTTAGCGCTAACTTCTGGCTTTGTGCTCAGGGATCATTCCTGGTGGAACTCAGAGACCATACTTGATGCTGAAAATTGAGCCCAGGTCTACTGCGAGCAAGATAAGTGCCTTAAATCCAGTAAGATCAAAGATACCAACTCATGTAATTTATATTCATAGAGTATTTTGGTTACTGACGTATAGTCATTCACCATCATTCTGCTATCTGGGGGGCATCTGATAGGAACTATTATTCTGGACGTAGCTTCCACTTCTCATTCAAACAAATCAACAGACTACAGTACCCCATAGGATGTGTTATTCATAGCATATTGAAGAAGGGGAAATTTCAGATAGACACTCTTAATTGATCCAAGTCATCTGTAAGGGATTGCCTTTATTTACTTTTGTATTCTAGGTGTAAACATTTTTCTTCAACTCTTGTTCTTTTATTTTTGTTTTAATATTATTTTGTGCTATTTCACCATGGTTTATGATTATTTGTTACAGACATTTAGTAGTCCAACACCAAACCCATCACTGTTAACTTCCTTTCAACACTATCTGCATTTTACCAACCACACCTCAAACCTGCCCCTATAGCAGGGCCTCAATAATTTATTTTATGTTGCTTGCTACCACTAAATGGGTGAGGAAATGATCAAAAATATTTCAGTAAAAGAGAACTTGTGAAAATGTAATGTAATAGTTCACCACGAGGATAGAAAGTCCTTGTCTGAGGGTTTAATAAGCTGTCATTGCAAGTTAAGCCTGCTGTTATGTTTTTGCTGGTCAAGATTAGTTGACTTCAATGTTACATTTCCATCCATTCTGGTGTGCTCTTGTGCTCTTACTGGAGTGTTAGTATTGTAGAGTTTGCAGATGTCATTTCAGAAAATCCACAATATTTAACTGGAGAGTCCCCTGGAGGCATGGCTGCAGCTGTTGGGATGTTGGTGTGGCTGACTGAGCTTCTGGCAGTAGGGAGAAGTGGTCACCTGCAGGATAACATTGTGTTTGTCCCTTCAGCCTTGCTGTAGGTAACTTAGTTTACCTTAAAGCAATATCCTTTCTGTATGGACACAGGAAGACAGTTAATATCATGCTTTGTAACTTGGGAGCTGATTGACTCCAATAATATTTACTCCTGGGCATCTGCTTTCTCAACTCAGTTGCTCTTAGTTCCTAGCATCCCAAAAGCAGGGTCCCAAGGAGGGATGGAATGGACCCAGGGCAAGCTGTGAGCAACCCTGGCATGGAAATGCGCCAGGCCAAAGTGCCACAATACTCAACTATAAGTTGAGAATATGGTCATAGATAAATGCTGCTATGATCCAAAAGTAACGACGAGACTAGGACCCTGCTGGGATTAGGAAGACTAACCTGGCCCGAGGACTGTGGTCTGAAATATATAGTGAATATCCTCAGGAAGAACCAAACTTTAAGTCTGATATATCTCTTACTGTATTCATACAGAATGACATTGCTAGAAATATTAGAAGTAAATTTGCTATAACTATTTAAGTGGCTTACTAGCTGAGGAAGGAAGGAAGAAAGCGACACACCTTTGTTTGGATCTCTTTGCGCGGATCTCCTAGTATTCTGGAGTAATCTTCTTAGATGAGATTTTGTTAATCTCCTCGAGAAATGATCTTACCCTTCTTTGTTGATTTGTTAATGTTCAATCCACCTTTGTGTCACCACCCTATTTGATTGCTATATAAACTAAGACTGTAAGAGAAGTAGAACCAGAGGCAAGACAGAGGGGTAGAGGTGAGACAGAGTAGCAGAGAAGACACAAAAGCAGGGGAGAAGACACAGAAGCAAGGAGAAGACACAGAATCAAGGAGAAGAGACAGAAGCGGAGAGAGGAAACTGAGGCAACATAGAAGTATCCAAAAAATTTTTTGCTGATATTGATCTCTTTCAAGACTCTTTTATGAGTCACTGGAACAAGGCCAGTAGATGTCAACTCTTGTTCTTAATGTACAACAAATATATTCTTGGCTGGTTGCTTTTGTTAAGCTTTCGAATTTTTAAGCACTTCACTTGTCAGAGGTTTTACTTTCCTGTCTCTGTTCTATTTTATGGCAGTTATTTTCTACATGTCTAATATTTTTAATGAGCTAAAAATTAGATCAATCAGAATTTTTGAGTTTTAATATTTACCTGCCAGGGCTATTTTAGATGTGCTATGAAATTATATCTATCAATATTATTTGTGTAATCTCTAGGGTGGGCAGGGGAGGTCCCGACAGCTCTCCCCATCCCCCCAGGTTGGGTGGTCTCTGGCCACTCCTCAGCCAGGGCGGCCCATGCCATAGGCAGACAGAGGAAATGAGGGCCAAGCCAGTTGGTTGATCAGTTGTCGTTTATTCCATTCACCCCACATGCCTGTTTCAGTCTCTCTGAGTCCCCTATTCTAGCATCGCACGGCCCTTCATTCCCATCTCCTCCTGTCTCTCCGGCTCATCTCTCTGTGTTCCATCTTGCTCCCTGCTCTCTCACCTCTCCTCTCTTCTCCAACTCTCTCATCTGTCTCTCCTCTCTCAAGCTCCCCAGCCCTGGAGGCAGACACTACACCCAGTCAGGTAGCAAAATCAACATAAGAAAGCCCTTCCAGCTCAGACAGAGAAGGGAACACCAAGTACAATGTGGTTGGAGATCCTGCCTGGGAAGGGAGATTCGTGCTGAAAGTAGACTAGAGACTGAACACAATGGCCACTCAATACCCCTATTACAAACCACAACACCCAATTGAAGAGAGATGACAAAAGGGAATGCCCTGCCACAGAGGCAGGGTGGGGTGGAAGGAGAGGGATTGGGGGGTGGGAAGGATACTGGGCTTATTGGTGGTGGAGAATGGGCACTGGTGGAGGGATGTGTTTGCAAACATTGTATGAGGGAAAAACAAGCTCGAAAATGTATGAATCTGTATCTGTACCCTCATGGTGATTCACGAATTAAAGAATAAAATAAATTTTAAAAACGTGACTCCTGAGCACCACAGACATGACTCCCAAACAAATAAAAAAAAAGGAATTTTAAGAAAAAAAAAAAGAAAGCCCTTTCTGACCGCCCATCAGGCTCAAGGGCAGAAGCACCATCTAGGTGTGTTCCTCTTCTCCTTAGTCCAATAACTTAATTAACATCTTAAATAACATCTTAATTATTCTTCTTAATATTAGTTATTTTTGTATGGACACAGCAAGAAATACATTGAGGCTTGTAGACTGGCTCTCCTGGAAACATCTTGCCACAAACTCAGACTACAGTGTTTAGGCTGGATTAATTATTCCTAATCCTAATTATTCCTAATCCTAATCAGGGTCCGAATCTAGTTATTACTTTTTGGATCATGATAAAATTTGTCCATGACCATACTCTTAACTTATAGTTAAGCATTATGGCACTTTGGCCAGGCCCATTTCGATGCCAGGGTAGCACATAGCTCACCACTTGCCCTGGCTCC
This sequence comes from Sorex araneus, assembly GCF_027595985.1. Classification (NCBI taxonomy): domain Eukaryota; kingdom Metazoa; phylum Chordata; class Mammalia; order Eulipotyphla; family Soricidae; genus Sorex; species Sorex araneus. Next base: position 130,374,685 of record NC_073305.1, on the reverse strand, counting down.
ATCCAGTCCCTTGTTGGGCCCCTGCTTTTGGGGTGCTAGGAAGTAAGGGCAACTGAGGCTTAAGTCGAGAGAACAGATGTCCAGGAGGTAAATATCATTCAGAGTCATTAACTCCCAAGTTATAAATGCATAGTATTAACTGTCTTCTTGTATCCATACAAAAAAGACAAAACTCTGAATTAACTAGCTATGCAAAAGACTTAAGGAGAAGAGAAAAGCAATATTTACAAGTTAACAGAGCACAAAGAAAGAAGTTACAAATAAACACAGAAGAATGGGAGCACTGTGATGGGAGTAACCAATAAACCTAAGTTCCCTGCAGCAAGGTAGAAAGGACAAACCAATGTTATCCTACAATTATTGATAGATATTACATAAGAACGATTGGGTTGAAGCACAGTGGGTAGGGCATTTGCCTTGCATGCGGCTGACCCAGGTTTGATTTTTCTATCCCTCTTGGAGAGCCCGGCAAGCTACGAAGAGTATCTTGCCCGCACGGAAGAACCTGTTAAACTGCCCGTGGCGTATTCAATATTCCAGAAACAGCAACAACAAGTCTTAACAATGGAGATGTTACTGGTGCCCGCCTGAGCAAATCGATGAGCAATGGGATGATAGTGATACAGTGATTGTGTAATTATATCTATCAATATAATGTGCAGTATGCAGGTGTAAATAGCTAAGGAAAAGAAATAATTTCAAACGTTTTTAGTTTGAGGGGAAATTTCTTGCAAAATAAGAATGATTTGTGAATCAAAGAGTGTCAGAAGACTATAATTAGATGATAGAGCTGATAGGGACAAGAAAGTAGTCCCCTGCACAGAGAATTGTGGTTCTGTTACAGGAGGCAAGGGACATTCGGTCACAGGCAGGCCCTGAGCAATCCTCTCTCCAGCAGAAAGGTCAACCCACAGCAGAACTGTTAACCTTCAACAGAAGGGTAAGGTCCCAACTTCCCTAACTTCAGCAGAATTGCCAACCAACAGAATCTACAATAGAACCAATCAATATCTCCCAAATTTCTTTAGCTTCTGCGAAACTGTCAGAGCACAACAAAACTGTTAGCCCCAACTCCCCAAACCTCAACAAAGCCATCAACTTATATCTTAGAGCCCACAGTAGAACTAATTTATCCCTCCAATTTCTTTTATCCCATGCCACCTTAAACATTGAAATGCAAATTCCACAAAAGGGCAGAAAAGGGGCAGAAAGTAAAGGGTTGAGACTTTCCAGTAAAGACCCCAATTCACATACAATAACGATAAAAACAATGTGCATAAGCATTGGGCATCTGACATGTATCCAGGTCTAAGCCTTTTGGTTCCATTATTTATTCATGAACACAGTCTGAATTGTGATAAATCTGCTCTTTGAAAGACTTTAGGTGACAAGTCCCAGTGGAGATATATGACCCTTTGGTCATGTAGTAAAGCCAGTCTAGCTAACAAGCGGCACTAGGTTAAAAAAAGAAATCAGAAGCAATGTCTTTGCTTTACAAGAGTGCTTTGGACTTAAAAGTCTACATCGTAAATATTATTTCATTTATCTTGGCCAAAGGTCAAAACTGACACCTAGAATCCCCAGAGATAAGAGTAGACCTTTCATAATTCAACTGCAAATTATTTTGTCCCATACAGCTATATATTCATGTACCCCAGAAAGGAACATTTCAGTATATATTTGATATAATTAGAGGGCTAAATTCTTTAGGGGGAAGAGAAGATAAGTATCCATCAAATTCTAGAGCAGGAAACAGCCATAATTATAATTTGTGTTAACTGTACTTAAAGCCAATGTTTTCCTACTAATCTCTAACCCCTCAATCTTTACATCAAGTATACTTTCCTTATAAGTACCTGATATGTGTCATACATGTCCGTTTTAGAAACTTGAGAAATAAATTTTTGTCACTGTTACACTTAAAAAATATATAAAGTTATCCAAAACTCTATTCAGTAAAAACATTTGTATTCCTATGTACATTTCTCACTATTCACAATACCCCAAATCAGGAAACAACTCTAGTGTCCAAAAACAGATGCTGGATCAAGAAACGATGATACATATCTACAATTCAATGCTACTTCGTGAAAGGAAATATAAAATACTTGAATTTACTGTAGATTAGAGCAATTGCACAGCGGGTAAGGTGTGTTTGCCTTGCACACGGCCGACCCGGGTTCGATTCCTCTTTCCCTCTCAGAGAGCCCGGCAAGCTACCAAGAGTATCTTGCCCACACAGCAGAGCCTGACAAGCTATCCATGGCGTATTTGATATGCCAAAAACAGTAACAACAAGTCTCACAATGGAGATGTTACTGTGCCCACTTGAGCAAATCGATAAACAATGGGATGACAGTGCTACAGTGCTACAGTAACTTACAGTAGCACTGTAATTACTGTTATGTGATTGCATCTGGAAGTGTTCTGCTGAATGAAGTTTGTCAGAAGGAAAGGAGCATACATGGAATGATCTTGCTCATATTTAGGATATAAAGAAACACAGTAGGAGAATAACAAATGTCCATGGGCAACAGAGACTGAAAACTTGAAAACTAGTCTTTTTTTTTTTTTTTTTTGCTTTTTGGGTCACACCCAGCGATGCACAGGGGTTATTCCTGGCTTTTCACTCAGGAATCACTCCTGGCGGTGCTTGGGGGACCATATGGGATGCCGGGGATCGAACCCGGGTAGGCCGCGTGCAAGGCAAACGCCCTACCCGCTGTGCTATCGCTCTGGCCCCGAAAACTAGTCTTTTATAGGAAGCTTTAGCACAGGGGCAAGAAGATTGGGTTGGGGGAACATTTGGACAATGGTGGAGGGCAGCAAGACACTCAGGTGGAGAGTATGGTGCTGGGATGCATTATGTATGAAACCATAGAAATAATATTTTTATAAATAAGTGTATAATTTTTTAAGTCCTTTATAAAGCAAAACACATAAATTAATTGAAGGTGACAGGGATATAAGCAGCTCATTAATAGAACACTCCCTTTGCTTGTTTGAGGTCCTCAGTTCAATCACCAGTGGATCATATTGAACTTTTCAAGGTCCATCTGTGTTGCTGCTTATGGAATATTTTATCCATTTTTCTTGCTGAATAATATTGTCTATTATAACCATGTTTTCTGTATGTATCCCTCTATTAATCAACACAGGTTATTTCCATATCTTGGCTATTGTAAATAATGTAATAAACATGGCAGAACATACATATTTAAAAATTTTATTTACTCACATATTTGGAAGAGGGAATTAATGGGTCAAAAGATAGTCCTTTTTAATATTTTGAGGAAATTTTATAATATTTTTCAGAGTAGCAACACCAATTTACAGCCATAAACAGTACACCTGGTTAATTTTTTGCTCTGTCTCCTCACCAATACTTACTATTTATTGTATTTTTTGATAATTATTATTCTAATAATTATTCTAATAGCACGTATTAATGCTCTTTATGGATTTGACATCAATTTCCCTAATGATTAGTGATACTGAGCACTTGTTCATGTATTTTATTGGCCATCTATATAAAAATGTTTGCTTACAATATTCTTTCCAGTTTATATTTTATTTGCTTTTGGTTTTAGGGCCACATTCAGTGGTGTTCAGGGTAGTGTTCCTGGCTGGGTTCGGTGCTCAAGAGTGACCCATGAAGATGTTCAGGGGATCATACATAGTGCTAGGGAATAAACTGTGATCAGCCACATCCCATGGGAAACATCTTACTTCCTGTAGTATCTATCCAATCTTCCCAGTTTGTAACCATTTTATTGTCTTTTGTCTTTTGCTATTGAGTTTTATGTGTTCTTTGTATTTTTTGGTTATTAATGTATTTTTCATTTGATGGTTTATATTTCAAAGCAGTAGCTTTTTAACTTGATATAGTCCTACTGAATTGATTTTTGCTTTTGTTTCCTCTAAATGTCAAAAAAAAATAGCATTGTCAGTACTGGTATGCGGACTTAACCACCTGTGTTTTCATCTGGGTATTAACGGTTTCATTTCTTTCATTGAAATGTTGATCCATCTTAATCCATCTCCATTTTGATTATGGTGATAGTAGAATTTAAAATCTGTTTGTACTACAACTTTTTAATAAAGTAAACATCTTCTCTTCTTGAATTAAGATATATATTATGGCTGGAACTCTGACTAGTACTAGTATGTTTGCACTGTGTGGAGTTGTTTGAGCTTTTTGGATTTTGTGCTTCAGAAGAAACCAACTCTTAAGAGATTTTTCATTGTGAAAAATAATATTTCACACAAATCTGGGACATGGTTAATTTCTGAAAAAACAATGGCTTATTTTTAGTAATAAGAATTCTGTCATTGAGTTATAACCTTGGAAATAAGGAGTGATAGCAAAATAGACTGCTTAGAATAATTATCATCAACATATGAGTTTGAGATAATGACATGAGCTTTTTTTCTCTCTATATTCAGCAGTGCTCAGGGCTTATTTTAAACTCTGCTCTTATGAATCACTCCTGGTGGGCTTGGTACACATGTGCAGTGCCAGGGATTTAACCCAGCAAGGCAAGCACCCTACCTGCTGTATTTTGCTCCAGCCCTGACCTGAGCATTTTTACTTGGAATTATATTGCATTCCTATCTTCTGCTTTCAGCGTTTTTCTGAACATGCAGGTAAGTGGTCCATTTGGGTTCAAATCACATTCAATATGGGCGAGATTATGAGTTCCAGCTTTGAGCAGAAGTAGAGGGTCAAACCTTTTACCTGGAACCTGCTGCAAAGATAAACTTCCTGTAGAGGCATTTTTATTTTCTTGGGTTGATCTAGAGAGCTAATTGAAAGGACAAATGGGAAAGGAGGAGAAGGGAGCAATATAATTCTTAAATTCAAACTTAAGAATACCTGGCATTTTCACATTGCAACTGCACAATCCTGTAAGGGCCAGATCTCCAGTGAGTGAAAATCTTTAAACATTTTTCCTGAGCATGAAGATGGGTTTAATGAGGATAGGTAGACTTTTCTCCAACTGAACTTCTCCATCTAACTGCTTACATGGGTATATCTTGATCTAAACATGTAGACACTAACACTTGGCATATGTATAAAGGCATATAAAAGCAAGATTTTCATTCTAGAGAATGAAATAATAAACACTCTGGTCCTATGAATTTATTCAAATGATTTTAATGATGTTATCAGCATTCATATTGTTTGTTGTTGCTCACGGATTCTTTTAATTGCATTATTATGCGAAAGCAAATCATTCCAAACAAGATCTAAGATTATTTTGTCTAATGATCCTAAATCTTTGCAGTTAATTTTAATTGAAATTTGGTTTATATTGCTTTCCTTTTACTGAAGTCTTATGAATTAAAATCATATACTGAAACCTTATCACATGCAAGAGATGAGCAACTTTGAACTGGTATGTTACATAGGATATTTGGATTTGGCCACTTAAAAATTTGTTTTAATTTATTGTCATGGTTTAAAAATGGAAAGAAATTATACTTTCTTGGGGCCAGAAGATAGCGCTTGCTTTTTTGCCACCAATCGAGAGGTTTGATGTCCAATACCATATAAAGTCTTCTGCCAGAAGTGATCCCTGAACACAGAACCCAAAGTAAAATCTGAGCATAGCTGAGAGTAGCAGTATCCCCACTCCTCTCCCCCCACCCCCTCCCCTCCAAAAAAAAGTAGGAAAAACTTTTCTTTCTTCTCTTGAAAATCTCAAATTTTGAAGGCATTACCCTATAATTCTTTAAGTTGGAGAAGTTAAACAGTTAGCTGTTGGAAGCTATGGTCTCCTGTGGTCTAAGCAGTTGTACTATGTGTTGTCTCACATCTTTCCAAATCCACTTTAGCATGAATAGCATATGTTTAGTTTCTGTGGAAGCCTAGTATAGATTATTACAAATAGCTCAGATATTTAGCTTTTGCATGTGTACAATTTTTGAGGCATTTGTGACATTGTCACTCACACTGAGACTACATTGGGACACCTGGCAGTGCTCAGGGATTGCTTCTGGGTCTGTGCCCAGGGTTAGTCCTGGCAGGACTTGAAGGCCTATCAGTAGTTGTAGGGATTGAACCCAAGTTGGCATTGTGCAAGGTAAGTGCCCCACCCTTGTATCTCACTTTAACCCCTCATATAGAACTATAAAGATCCAAGAGATGCAAGTATCATGAACATGATAGTTTGCAGCAAGAAGAGAGACATCAGGTAGAAAACTTAATAAGTAAAACAGATTGTGCATTTAAAGATAGTATTTGGAGATATGTAAAAAATATCAGGACCAGGGTTTATGCTTAAGCTAAGAGTAGAAGTAGTCAAGTTTAGCCTTGCTGAAGCTAAAAATGAATATATGCATCTTTTTATTTTATCTACATTTAGGAACGGAACCAACTGGGTCACAAACCATACTACATTCATATTTAGTTTGTATTAGACCTTGCAGGAGTAATTATACCGGTTTATATGTTTATCACAAAGACATGAGGGTTTACTCTTGTCTTGACACTCAAGGATCACTCCTGGCAAGGCTGAGGACCATATGGGATGTCAGTACAGTGAGCCTGGATCAGATGCATACCAGGCAAGCTCCTTGTTCACTGTACTATCTCTCTAACCCACTAGAGACCTTTTCAAAATGTTGGGGTTTAGTCCCATGTTGATTTATAGGAATTATTTTTATGTTCTAAATGTGAATTTATGATAGGCAGATTAATGACCTCCAGAAAATTCTATATTTGATTTCCTAGCACTGTTGCTATGTTACTTGCATGATAAACAAGATATGGAGATTATTCTGGATTTTCCTTTTTCAAATACAAGTCCTTCAAAATAGAAAAGGAAGTGGGAAGAAAGGTCAGAGAGATGTTCTATGAGAACAAATGCTGCTTTGAAGATGGAAAAAAAGGTATAATAGGCCAAGGGATGTCTCAGCCAAAAATTGCTGACTCATTGAGATTTAACCAGCAGTCAGTTAAGAAACAGAGACTTCCATCCTGCCATTTTAAGCAAGTAATTATGTCAAATAAACTAGTCCTCTGTGGTATGTATATATTACAAATATCTCAAAATCTGTCACTTTATAATTCATTGTTTTATTATTGTGCTTTTTAAATAGAAATTTAAAATTAAAAGTATTATATATCTCCTGAATGTCAGAAACAATCAGCAGTATTCCCCCCCATATCTATTTAGATAAAATTGATAAAAATACTGTATATGTTGCTTAAGGTATATAACATAGTGATTTAGCATGTGCATTGTTAAATGATTATTACATGCTTTTTGTGTGTGGTGGTAACTTTAATAATTCAAGAATTATTAAAATCAAGAATTAGTAATAATACTAGAATTATTCTCTTAGCAATTTGCAACCTGTAATATAGATATTATTAACTATAGTTACCATGCTATTAACTATAGTTACCATGATTCACAGAATCTATTCATGTTATAACAGGATTACATATTTTGACCATCTTACCCCATCCCCATGTCTTCTCTTTGCCCCAATATTAGCAATCACCAATCTACTCTTGCTTCAACAAGTTTACTTTTATAATCTCTTATAATTAAGTATTTTTCTCTGTCTGATTTATTTAAAGTAACAGTTTGCCTCTAGGTTAACCCATTTGTAACAAATAGTATCTTTTTCATTTTAATGGATGAACAATACATATATATATATTACATATATTGCATTTTGTTTTATCACTTGTATCACTTGTAGTCCTGTTGATCTTCGATTTGCTCAAGCGGGCACCAGTAACATCTCCATTTGTTCCTGTCGCTTGCTAGTGCAGCCCAATGATATCTGCTTGCTCCAGGAACAGGAAGAGCCTCAAATCATTCATTCACGGATTTGACGAAGAAATCAGACCATCTAGTTGGTGGGCGGCCACGAGGTCTTCTGACGTCCTGTGGAATCCAGTTCATAACAGCTCTAGTCCAGCAGTCCTCTCTGAATCGAATTACATGGCTGGCCCATCTGATTTTTGATGCCTTGGCAAACGAGACAGCATCCCTGATTTTTGACCGTCGATGGAGGTCAGAACTCCAGATTCCTTCTCTCACTGAGGGAGATGTGATACTCCTAGCACAGCTCTTTTGATTCCTCTTTGGGATACCCTAATAGCATTCTCATCCTGTTTGCATAGGGCCCAGGTCTCTGAGGCGTATGTTAGTGCAGAAAGAATGGTGGAATTGAAACGATGTGCTCAGACTCAGAGGCTCTTCGTTCTCTTAACCACTTCTTCGACGCTCTTGAATGCATTCCAGGCTGCTCTCTTCCTCCTGCGCAGTTCTGGCACCAAGTCATTCCTCATGTTGATTTCTCAAGCCAGGTACACATAGCTGCTGTATTCGGAGATGTTCGTTTCAATGAGATAAAATAGAGCTTCAAGGACCAGTTCGTTTTTCATGAAAATAATCTTGTTGAGATTCAGCTGTAATCCGACCTTTCCACACTCGTGGTCAAAGTCGGCCAGCAATTGTGCCACTTAGCTAATGATTGGTGATATGAGAACGATGTCATCAGTGAAGCAGAGGTAGTGTAATTGCCGACTGTCTATCTTCACTCCCATTCCTTCCCACTCCAGTTGTCACATGATGTTCTCGAGGGCAGCACTGAAGAGTTTCGGTGAAATGGTATCACTCTGCCGCACCCCTCTCTTTACATCAATGATCACTTCCTTTTAGAATGGTGAGATTCTGGTGGTGAATCCACAATACAGCTCACGGAGGAGATTGATATACTGAGTTTGAATGCCCTGTTTGGCCAGGGCTTCGATGACCGCCTCAGTCTCAACAGAATCAAAGGCCTTCTTTAAGTTGATGAATGTTAGACAGTGCGGTATCTTGAACTCTCTCGAAACTTCAATGAGTTTGGTCATTGTGTGGATATGGTTGATCGTGCTGAATCCCCTTCGGAACCCGGCTTGCTTGCATAGTTGTCCTTCGTCTAGTGCTCTGCCTATTCTATTCAGGATGACACAAGTGAACAACTTGTAGACGACAGACAACAGGCAGATTGGGCGATAGATGCCGTTGTCATGGATGTCTCCCTTCTTGTACAACAGAATGGTCCTACTGGTTTTCCACTGGGATGGAACCTTGCATTCTGACAAGTAGTTTGTGAAGAGTCAGGCCAGTATATTGATGAGTACTGGCGGCACTGACCTTGTTCGGGTCAGGTGTTCGGGTCTGACCTTGTCTGGACCAGGTGCTGTACGTATCTCTACCAACGAAATGGTGTGTTGGATTTCAGAAGGGAGAACCTTGGGAACGACATATCCATCCTTCGGAATTTGGTATGTGGGCAGGTGGACATGGCTGTCAAAGAGATCTGAGTAGAAGTCGTGAATAATCCTCTCCATTGCCTTTCTGGAAGATGTGATAGATCCATTGGGATGTTGGAGAGCAGTCATCCTGGTCTTGTAGTTGGCAAAGGAGAGGCGAGTGTTGCGAATACTTTTCTTGGATTCTGCTGCACTGGCCAACACTGCTGCTCTTCTCTCTTTGAGGTCTTCCTTCAACACATCTCTGCACAGTTTTGTGAGCTTGTGGTTGCCTGAGGCTCGCGCCAAACCACGTTGACAAATGAGCTCGAGAGTTTCTGAAGACAGGAGTCTGTTTGTGGCTTTCTCACTCCCTGCATTCTTCGCACAGACATGGAGGTGCTGAACCAGCATCCACTACCATCCACTACCCAGCCACCGCCACGCTCCAGGCCGCTCTCCAGACACTTGGGCCGAACCTCACGCATGCATGCATGAGTGAAGCCCCGCAAAGCAAGGTAAGCAGAACTTTTGTTTTATAACAAATTTTTATTGATTGACGACTGGTTTACAATACTTTAAAATTTCTAGTATAGGTTCATGAATATACATGTGCAAATAAGCCTCACTGCACTCAACATCAGAGTTCTAGTGCATGGCACTATTAGCATGATCTCTTTTTATTCACCCCCTACTGCCTAGTCTCTATTTCCCACCATGATTTTTAGAGTCTAAGAAGTTTTGCTATATGTCCAAGTTTGTTTGCTTTTGAATGAAACTTCCGTATTTGCCAGAGTTGCTTTTCTAAACTAAAACTCTCCAGTAGTGTTTTATCAGTAATGCTTTAAAACTATTATTAAAGCAAGCACTGTAATTTACAAAGTTATACATAGTTGAGCTTTAGACATACAGTGTTCCAGCACCGATCCCACCACCAGAGTCAATTTTCCCTCCACCAGTGTTTCCAGGTTCCCCTTCCTACCATATCCTCCAATCTAATCCCAGCCACCACCACACACTCTGCCCCCCAGACTGCCATCTTGAGACGCACCATTTAAATTTTGGTTATTAAAGTTTGGGTCTCACGATTTCTGTGTTGTTGACTCTGTGCTTTGGATATTTAGAGCTATCTTTTCTTAACACCACCAATGTACCTGAAGCCCCTTGAGCCTTACCCCCCATTGCTTCTCATCTGTCTCTTCTCAGCTCCATTAGATTTATTTCCTTCTCCTCCCTATACTCAGGGACAGACGTTATCTAGCCATCCCTCTTTTAGACCATTACTTTCCCTCATTCACATATTCCTAATGCCACATGTAAGTGAGATCATCCTGTGTTAATCCTTCTGCTTCTGACTTCCTCATTCAATATGATATCATCTTCCAGTTCCATCCATGTTGCCCAGAACTATATTATTTCATCATTCCTTACAACTGCACAGTATTTTGTTGTGTAAGTATATATCACATCTTCTTATCCACACGTCTTTTGTTTGACATATTGATTGATTCCAGATCTTTGTTTCTCTTGCTATTCATATTGGCAGTGTTTTACACTTGATAGTGTAAAATCTTTCATCTTCTTTGTTTGTCTTATCCCAGGTATTTCTTTTGATGCAACTACAAGTGGAACATTTTTTAATTAATTAGTTTTTCCCTGTCATTGTTGTAGTGTCCAGGGGTCACACACTTGGTTGCAGCCTTCATATTTATATTTACTGAAGTTCCCTGAGGACCACAGTTATTGTGACACTAGGGAACATGGTGGGATCACTAGGGATTGTACTCAGCGATGTGTGGAGGCATCAAGAATTGAACCTATTACCTCATGCATGTAAGGCAGACCTTTTACCACTGAGCAACTTCTTAGCTTTATAAATACTGAAACATTTATCTTGAGGACATCAGGCTAAGTGAAAAAAAAAGTCAGCTACAATATGACAAATATGTATTATTCTTTTTTCATATTTTTAGTTAGATATTCCAAATTATATAGATAGAAAGTAAAATGGTTACCATGGGTTGGTGTAGGGAGGAATGGGAAGCTATTTTTTAATAGGTACAGATATTCAGTGTTCCAGAATAAAAAAGATCTGGAATGGAGGGTGGAAAGTTATTAATTATTATGAATGTATGTAATACCACTTAGCTACATATTGAGTAGTATTTAATTGGTAGCTATTTTGCATATTTTACCACAATGAAATTTGGGAAAACAATGACTAAAGCATAGAAATTAGATATAAACCAACATGAGTCTATATTTAATATAACAGTATAGTATGTACACTTCTTAACTAAGTAGTCTATTGCACCTCCAAGAAAAAGGAAATAATAGTGTTCTTTATCCAGTTAAATGTTTAAAAAATATCTCTTTCAATGAGATACATGGGTTAAGATAGTAAGATACCATCCAGATATATCCAAAGGTATCTGGTTTTGCTTTCTCTCCTTTTAATATTTACTGAGCTGAGCAAAGCATTCAACATGAAATTGTTCCAACTGCTACTTTCATACAAAGTCTCCCTTAGCTGTGTTTCTGCAGCTCCTCTGCAGCCCCTTCACACAGTGATGTTCACAGCAACCCTGCTTTTAAAATGTAGGAACTTTTTGCACTATTTTTTCTGTCCTTTGATCTTTACTGGCCGGTTGCTTCAGTGTCAGCATCTCAAAGGTCTGGCTTGAAAGACTGGCAAACTCGGAAGCACAAAGTATTTAGTTTGATACTAAGAGCATGCACAACATCAGGTATTTAAAATTCAGGCATATATCTTGCCCTTTGCTAAAATCAGTTTTCAATATGACATTGATTTTTATATTCATTATTTCATTTATAAGGGGTAGACCAAAGTTTAACATAAAGCAGTGAGTCTGACTTTTACCAATGTATCAGAACTCTCATTCACTATCAAAGGCTAGTCCCTTCAATAATTACCATGACTATATATTTTTAATAATGGCGTGATGTGACTGATGTCTCCTCATTTTGGTCACATCAATCACATCACGCCATTTTTGACACTGGAAAAGAATTGCTCCTCGGAACATGCGACAACAGAGGCATTGGTGGCGTTGGTGTCCTTGTCAAGACGAACTTGGCCATGAGCATCGATTCATTTGAAGGCCTAACAACCCAAATTGGACGATTATGCTTGAAAAGATGTGGCTCACTGTCTGCAGTTTCTATCTTCATCGTCTATGCACCAACTTCCAACTATGATGAAGAAGAAATTGAGAGGTTCTATATGGAACTGGAGAAGTTCTATAAAGAAGACCACACCTTCTACAAGATCATTGTTGGTGATTTTAATGCCAAGATAGGTCTGAGAAGGTCGCCCGAAGAACTCCACATTGGGACACATGGACCGAGAATGGAATGATTAGGGTTAGAGACTATCTGATTTCATCATGTCGAACAAGAACATCCATGGAAACTCACAGTTCCAGAAGGCCGAATCTAAACGCTGGACATGGGAGTCTTCTGGTAGACAGTTCCACAATGAAATTGACCACATCATATTTAATCGAAGGTTTTGCCTGACCGATGTCGCTGATGTCCAAAAATTCCAAACGGGTTCGGACCACCATCTCCTTTGTGCGAAATTCTACTTCACAGAGCAGGGAGAAAAATCTCTAAAATTTAAGTCTAAGAAGACAACTCTCAGAATGACCACCAACTGGGAGCTCTTTGGCACTATTGCAGCAATGTGGGAAGATGCGTCCTTGACAACATCGACCAGGAATACGATCAAATTGATCAGCACCTCCAAGTCTGTGTGAAGAATGCCGAGAGTGAGAAAGCCACAGACGCCTGTCTTCGGAAACTCTTGAGCTCATTCGTCAACGTGGTTTGGCGCGAGCCTCAGGCAACCACAAGCTAATGTCTGAGCTCACAAAGCTGTGCAGAGATGTGATAAAGAAAGACCTCAAAGAGAGAAGAGCAGTAGTGTTGGCCAGTGCAGCAGAAGCTGGGAAAAGTATTTGCAATGCTCGTCTGTCCTTCGACAACTACAAGACCAAAATGACTGCCCTTCGACATCCCGATGGATCTATCACATACTTGAGAAAGGCAATGGAAAAAATTATTCATGACTTCTACTTGAATCTCTTTGACAGCCATGTCCACCTGCCCACATACCAAATTCCGAAGGATGGATATGTCGTTCCCAAGGTTCTCCCTTCTGAAATCCAACACACCATTTCGTTGGTAGAGATACGTACAGCACCTGGTCCGGACAAGGTCAGACCCGAACACCTGACCTGAACAAGGTCAGTGCCGCCAGTACTCATCAATATACTGGCCCGACTCTTCACAAACTACTTGTCAGAATGCAAGGTTCCATCCCAGTGGAAAACCAGTAGGACCATTCTGTTGTACAAGAAGGGAGACATCCATGACATCGGCAACGATCGCCCAATCTGCCTGTTGTCTGTCGTCTACAAGTTGTTCACTTGTGTCATCCTGAATAGAATAAGCAGAGCACTAGACGAAGGACAACTATGCAAGCAAGCCGGGTTCTGAAGGGGATTCAGCACGATCAACCATATCCACACAATGACCAAACTCGTTGAAGTTTCGAGAGAGTTCAAGATACCGCTCTGTCTAACGTTCATCAACTTTAAGAAGGCCTTTGATTCTGTTGAGACTGAGGCGGTCATCGAAGCCCTGGCCAAACAGGGCATTCAAACTCAGTATATCAATCTCCTCCGTGAGCTGTATTGTGGATTCACCACCAGAATCTCACTATTCTAAAAGGAAGTGATCATTGATGTAAAGAGAGGGGTGCGGCAGAGTGATACCATTTCACCGAAACTCTTCAGTGCTGCCCTCGAGAACATCATGTGACAACTGGAGTGGGAAGGAATGGGAGTGAAGATAGACAGTCGGCAATTACACTACCTCTGCTTCGCTGATGATATCGTTCTCATATCACCAAACATTAGCCAAGTGGCACAATTGCTGGCCGACTTCGACCACGAGTGTGGAAAGGTCGGGTTACAGCTGAATCTCAACAAGATTATGTTCATGAAAAACGAACTGGTCCTTGAAGCTCTATTTTATCTCATTGAAACGAACATCTCTGAATACAGCAGCTATGTGTACCTGGCTTGAGAAATCAACATGAGGAATGACTTGGTGCCAGAACTGTGCAGGAGGAAGAGAGCAGCCTGGAATGCGTTCAAGAGTGTCGAAGAAGTGGTTAAGAGAACGAAGAGCCTTCGAGTCCGGGCACATCTTTTCGATTCCACCATTCTTCCTGCACTAATATATACCTCAGAGACCTGGGCCCTATGCAAACAGGATGAGAATGCTATTAGTGTATCCCAGGGAGGAATTGAAAGAGCTATGCTGGGAATATCATGTCTCATTCAAGTGAGAGAAGGAATCCAGGGTTCTGACCTCTGTCTAGGGTCAAAAATCAGGGATGCTGTCTCGTTTGCCAAGGCATCAAAAATCAGATGGGCCGGTCATGTAATGCGATTCAGAGACAACTGTTGGACTAGAGCTGTTACCAACTGGATTCCATGGGACGTCAGAAGACCTCGTGGCCGCCCACCAACTAGATGGTAAGATTTCTTCGTCAAATCCCTGAATGAATGATTTGCAGCTCTTTCTGTTCCTGGAGGGAGCAGGTATTATTGGGCTACACTAGCTCGAGACAGGGACAAATGGAGATGTTACTGGCGCCCACTCGAGCAAATCAAAGATCAACGGGACTGTAAGTGATACAAGTGAAGTGATATATTTTTAATATATAACATATAATATTTTAAATATGTATTTGAGCAAATATGCTCCTTACTGCTCTTCAATTTCCCAATTATTTGATAGTATTTATTGATTGTGTTACTCTCCCCCACCTATTCTTTTTCTCTCTTTTTAAACATTTCTCCCCTATGTTCAAATTTATTTATGTGGTTGACATGTACTATTATTCATTTAATAACTCATTTGGGAAGTAATTATTGCATTCCATTCTTAATAGTTTAACTATCTTTTGTAGATTTTTTTCCCCTTACCCTCCTTTTAGTTGGAAGCAACAGAATGGAGTGGTGTCAATGATAGCATCCAAAAAAACCTAGAAACAGGATTGTTTAGGATCCAGGAAAAAAAAATACTGTTAGATATTTACTAGATGGAATTTAATGTCTGTAAATCAATTTAATTATGTAAATATGCAGAAGCTGGCCTTTATTTGAAGAAATATTATTAGTTAATATAAATACAAATTTAGGACTACCTATAAAATACCCCAATCCACTCAGTATAAATTTAGCATTGTATATAAAGCTCTTAAAATATAATCTCAATTATCATCTTCCTCCAATCTCTGTACATAGTTCATACTTTTAGGCTCCTCTAAGTCAGTTCTCAGTTTTTCTCTACTATCTCAGGAACTATTTAACAATGTCCAGAGACACTTTTTGGTTGTTGAACTGCACAGGTTTAGTTGCTACTGACATAGAGGCCAGGTATGCTTTCGGACAGACTACAGCGTACAAGAGTTTTCCTACACAACCGTAAATTTTCCTACTCTAAATGCAACTCCACTGTTTGCTTGAAATAGTAGCTACTTCACACATGTTTATAGAGAGAATGAAACACATCAATGAGACATTTAAAGGCCAGCAGCAAATCTCTACCAAGGGTCAGCAATCTCTGCTTCAGTAGCAGCAAGACATGCTTGCACTGTTAGTATTATCTGAATCAACTGGGACGTGAAGATTTGAGTACGAGAGTAATAGAGTCCTTAAAGAATCTGTATGGAGTCCTTAGAGAATCTATATATCTGGTCACCTAACTTTTGCTACATCACTGTTTTATCATTTAAAAACAGACTTTAACAAGTCAAATCTATATTGATGTTGAAGAGACAATGAATGGTTTGACCAGTGTGCTAGAACGTTTTCTGTAAAGCTACAGGAGCAAAGCAAAGTCTCAAGGTATGAGATTGTGACTCAGGTGCCAAAGAAATGCCTCCTGCATCTTGTTCAAATTAATGTTAGGAAGGGCTGCTCTTTTTGGAGAAACAAGTTCATCTTGGACACAAGTTAATCTCAATGTTTCTGCTAACAGGTTGGGGGTAGTCCAACTTTCCTGAGAATTTACCTGAATGGCTTGTGTTTCAAGAGTCAGTTAGACCAGAGATGGTGTAAAAGAGTTTCTGAAAGAGTTTATAGGGAGTTGACACTTCAGAGAAGGATCATGAAAGTGCCTGTTCCCTGTAGAGTGAAGCATGGGTGGGCATTCTTTTCTTGATAGATGAAAGCTATTTGAAACACAGCATTACTCTTCATTGTGTAACTTTTGGGCATGTTTTGAAATTTCTAGCTATGTGAGAATTTTTTTAAAAATTTAATCTTACTTTAGAATGGAAACTTGAAGGAGGCTTGAGGGACCAGAAAATAGTATTTACAACAGAGCATGAGAAAATATGGAGGAAGGGAAAGAATTTTAACAAAGCCAGTCAAAATAGACAAATGTTTTGAAACTTGCTGAACAAACCCTGGGAAATTTCTGTATTTCATAATAGGAAAATCATATATATTTTTCAATTTCAAAAATCTTTTTTTATCTGAGATACAGCCATAAACACAAAATTTTTACCCCTAAGCTTTAAATTTGTTTTTTATATCACAGTCATTTATATAAAAGAGAATGGGCAATTTAAGATAAAATTAAAATCACAAGAAAACAAAGAAGTTTTAATTTTGCTCATAGACAAAAATAAAGTAAAAAATACATGTAAGGTAAATCAAGGTAGAAAGAGAATGTACAAAAAACATCTGCAGCTGATGCAGTACCTTTGGATTTCTAGAATCAGACATGAAGTAAAACAAAATTTGTTGCACATGCTTATAATTCATAAAACGGAGCATTTCCCGCCCCCTCCCCTGGTATTGAGATGTTGTAGCATGTTTCATATGTCCTTGTGAGATGGCAAACAAGGTTATGATTGACCTGCGTTTCTCATAAATATTTTTATGTTAGGTTAATAGCAGCACTCATAATTTTGCGCGGGGCAGTTACTACTGACATTAAGAAGTAAGCAGCACTTTGCTTAATCAAACACTGAGTTTTAGATTTTTTTATGAAAATGAATGCCCAGAATATTTCTACTTGTTATAAAGTAAACTATTTTAATTTTCCCACGTATTCCTAAAACATTTTTTGCTACCATTTTCTTTTCCATGATTTATGTAATAGCCCTATGGAAGTCATTGAAGAGTCATGGCCCTGATTTCTTGACTCAGTCTGGAGATAGGAATCCAATCCAAGATAGACTGAGCTGGGTTTTCCTCTTTTTTTTTTTTTTAATTGAATCACCATGTGGAAAGTTGCAAAGCTTTCAGCCTTAAGTCTCAGTTACATAATGCTCAAACACCCATTCCTTGACCAGTGCACATATTCCACCACCAAGAACCACAGTAAACCTCCCCTCGCCCAGCCCTCCAGCCCCCCATCCCACCTGTGTAGCTGATAAATTTCACTTTACTTTCTCTTTACTTTCATTACATACAAACAAAAAACTCACTATTATTGTTTGGAGTTTACCCCCCACCCCCAGAGTCGACATGCTGGAAAGGAAGCATTTGGTAATTTGTTTTCCATTACTGAGAATGAAGAGATATGAGGTCCTGTGGCCACAATAGCAGCCTCAAGGTTCTGGATTTCTGTATTTTAGTATTTTAGTAACTAAGTCCAGAGGGATATCTGCCAGAAGTTGCATCATTACTAGCTTGTACCTCTCTGCTACTTTATATTCCACATATGAGTGCAATATTTCTATGTTTGTCCCTTTTCTTTCTGACTCATTTCACTCAACATACTTTCCATGTTGATCCATTTGTATGCAAATTTCATGACTTCATGTTTTCTAACAGCTGCATAGTATTCCATTGTATAGATGTATCAAAGTTTCTTTAAACAGTCATCTGTTTTTGGGCACTCCGTTTTTTTCCAGATTGTGGCTATTGTAAACAGTGCTGCAATGAACATAGAAATGCAAATATCATTTCTACTATAAGAACTGGGTTTTGCTCTGGATCCCATTCCTGGCCCATATATATTTTGTTAGTCTAACATGAGTCAGGTTACCTCTCCAGCAGAGCTCTTTCTCCTGGTACTTGGAATTATGGGTAAGGGAAGTGGGGAGAGTGAGATATGAGTCATTTTTGTTTGTTTATTTGTTTTGGTTTTTGTTTTGGCCACACTCAGCAATGCTCAGAGGTTGCTCCTGGCTCTGTGTGAGGGTGAAACTGCTGCCATGACACAGCTAATATTAAGTCTCAACTAAGCCTCAGTTTCTGTTTCTCTGAAGCAGGACTTGCAGTTTCTGGTAAACTCCCAGTTGAGTAGTTTGCCTGAATAAGGAACGGGGGTGAACGGGCAGTTGGGTCGGGCCAGTCGTGAGGGATCATTGTACCCCCCTTAGAAACTGTTACTGTTACTGGAAACAAGTGTCTACTTTCTGACCACTGTTGCGATAGAGCCTATGCTAAAACTAACCCAGTATACAAACTGCTCTTAACAGTGAACCCTATATAAACTGCTTGTGATTTGGAGTTGGGTTCCTTGTCAAGACTGTGTTGGATGAATCTTGGACCCTAGCTCAAGCTAGCAATAGCTCGAGCTAACAGTAAAATTCCTTTGCTTTTGCATTGTCATGCGTGAAATTGGTCTCTCTGCAATTGGGGATCTGAAACTCGGGCACAACATCTACACTCAGTAATCACTTCTGACTTGTGCTTGGGAGATCATATGGGATGCCAGAGATTGAACACAGATTATAGGGCAAGAACTCCACCCTTGTTCCCTGGGAGCTTTTTTATTTTTGAAAGTGAACCTATGAAAGAAGCTCCTGTATAAGATTATAACTAAGATTATAACTAAGATTAGACATAATCAGAAAACCATAAGAACTTAGGTTTCAAAAGTTGGTCTGATCTAGAGTCCCAGATCTGCAGAGAAAAGTACTCATAGAGAGAAGCCTTGAATTTATTTTTCTAAGGCCTGATTAGGTATCTCTGCTTCCTGTAATGAATAGAAGAAATCATTAGATGAATAGAATAGAATTATTCCATTCCTTAATTAATATCAAGTGAATTTCAACTAATGGAAATTCTCCAGCTATGTTTTCTTATTGACTTTAACCAACTTTTGCTTGGTGTTTCTGAAGTGGGTCAGGGCAGAGAAAAGTGCCTAACGACAAGCTGTTCTATCTTCCAAAGAATTCACATGAACAAATAGCCAATGTGGAAAAAATCCCGAAGTCTTTTATGAAAGTTGCAGTTCTAACAAGTGCAGATACTTAAAGAGAATGCAGCTTCATTTTTTCAAGTGGTAACTTCTCTGGAATATTATTTAATTAATTAATTGGACCTATCAAGCAGTGCTCGGGGACCCATAGACCACCCTGGGTGATTCTTTGCCAACTAGTCTGTAGTTCAATGCAGGGATCAGATGCAACAATATTTGTCCCTGCAGTGCATCCAGTAGTATCTTATGAAATCTGGGATTAAGCTGCAATTATCAGCATGCAAACCATGTTCCTCATTACTATATTATCTCTCTGGCCCCTTGTTTTACTTGAATTTAAAATACTATTTTGATGTTCCTGCTGAAATGTTTTAGTATTAGAGGATCAAAATTGCTCTGTGGTGAAGTTCAGGCTGTTGACTGTAGTGAGAAACTTGCTTAATTTCCTCCCCTGATCACTTTCTTATGGTTATTTGTAGAATTGTGTCTTTTGGATGCGATCTTTAAAGCTGATACCATGTGTTATTTTTTTTGCATTTTCTTTTGGTGTTTGTGAAGTGTTTGTCACAAAGAGAAAGGCTCAGTAAGAATCACTGAATGTTTCTTTTACAAGAAATTTTTTCCAAAAGAACTTGAATTAAAAATAGTTGCTTTGTGGACTGAAACAGTTTGATCTTTGTGATGTAAAGTCATTAACTATTTCCTTGGTTGAAATAACTCAGTTTTCCCATTCAATCATATCTAACCCTGTGTTACATGACAGTATAGAATATCTGAGATATTCTACTAGTTATACTGTAGGGAAGATCATTCTCTGACTTACAAGGTCAAAGACACTATAGTTTATATTAGAGGAACTTAAAAAGAGACAGGAAGGGGACACACATGTGACTGAATAACTTTTAGCAGAGAAGATCCTTTCTTACTCCTTGTAGAAGAAAGTAGAGTTTGCTTCAACATGAGAAGAGTTGGTACTCTTTCTTCATCTTGAGTTTGTCTCTTAACTGGTATTCAAGAGATGATTTCCCTTTCATTATCAAGTTTTTCATTTGCTATACCTTGGACAAAGCAAACATCTACCCCTCAAAAAGAGCACATCTAAACCTAAAATAGTTTCTTTTCAAAAAATAAAAAAAACCCTTAATTAATTAATTTTGGTTTGGGGACCACATTTGGTAATACTCAAGGTGTTACTCCTGGCTATGCAGTAAGGAACCACTCCTGTAGGCTCAGGGGAACATATGGGATGCCAGGGCTCAAACTTGGGTTGACTGCATTTAGGGCAGTGCCCTAGCGGCTATACTATGTCTCTACCTCAAGTTTATTCTTATGAATGTATGCAATTGTGTAGACTCTAGGCAAAGAATTACTGAATTATGTGCTCTTCTGTGCTTATTTAGATTAACTATCTAAATTTTATTAGGCTATTTAAAATTTGCTCAGCTTCTTGAGAGCCTGAGTTCCAGACAGATTTGCTAGACATTCTTCAATGACAAATAATGTGCAAAATTCATACTACTTTTGACATTCTAGCTACACCTTAGATTGAGTAAAGATTACTTAATAATGACAATTTTTCTAAGAACACAGACCCATAGAATTTATGCTCTCCAATGGCATTTTTTGCGCAAAACACTGGTTTTAATCTGAAATAACAGTGACATATATTTAGACAAGTTTCCCCTGCTTTGAGGGGAAAACTCATTATGATGTGATCACTTTAATTGAGAGTACATATGGGTTATTAAGTATCAAACTGTGTGTGTTTATTGCTCATTACTATATTTAGAGGTTTAAATAGCTTTACTGCTTTGAGAGGTAGTTATAAGCTTTCAAATATTTAAAGCCCAAATGACTAAACTCTTCATTTATTCCAAGTTCATGATTTTGTTTAGACAGGAGCAAAATGTTTTTCATGTGTAACTTTCCATCAATGAAGTGAATTTCAGGCATAGAACAGAGAGAACGCATATTTTCTAAGCTTGTCAGTAGGTAGAAAGGCAATATAGAATTAGAATTTTGAAGTTTTAATCTGAACTCAAAGATTCAAAGTGCCTTTGAGGAAAATACAGCGTGAGTTTGGGTCTATCATGAAGGTGTACTATGAAGAATGTACTATGAAGATGATCATGATTTATCTCTGTGGTCATGAATCTTGTGCTAGATACTTAAGATTAAGTGACTTTCTCTTTCAGATATCAGAGTCCAGTGTCATAAGATGACAGAAATACACTTAAACACTTAATAATTGCTCTTGTTTTGTACTAATGTAATCTTAGATTTCAAGGGAACTAGAAAAATGAGACTGATAAACTTATGATGATTAAGAGAAAGCTTTAATTTTTTAATTTTATTTTTTTCTGTTGTTTTTCATATACTTCAGGACTCAGGGCTTACCCCTGACTCTGACTCTGCACAGAAATCACTCCTAATAGTGCTCAAGGGACCATAAATGGCGCCAGAGATCAAACTAGAGTCAGCCACATGTGAAGATGCTCCTTAACCCCTATACTATCTCTTTAAACTTTACAAGATTTTAAAACTGAGATAAAATGAGTATCAGAATTCGATAATATATATTAAAAGTTTTAGGATTTTAAGCAAGCTGGTATACATCAAAAATGCACATGGTATCATGATACTCAGAATATCATGATACTCTGATGTATAACTTATATCACTTGTCATACGGTTGCTCATTGATTTGCTGGACCAGGCACCAATAACGTCTCCATTCAAACCTGTCATGTGCTAGTGTAGTACAATGGTGTTTGCTTGCTCCAGGAACATGAAGAGCATCAAACTATTCATTCAGGGTCTTGACGAAGACGTCTAGTCATCTCATAGGTGGGTGGCCAGGCGTTCTTTTGACCTCACGTGGAATCCAGTCTGTAACAGCTCTAGTCCAGCGGTTGTCTCCAAATCACATTACATGTCCACCCCATCTGATTTTTGACACCTTGGCAAACAAGACAATGTCCCTTATTCTTGATAATTCTCAATTGTCAACGGAGGTCGACAATGCGGTTGAATTCCGGATTCTTACTCTCACTTGGGTGAAACATGATACTCTGAGCATAGCTCTTTCGATTCCTTTTTGGCAGACCTGAATAGCTTTCTCATCCTGTTTTCATAGAGTACAGATCTCTGAGGCATATGTTAGTGAAGAAAGAATGGTGGAGTCAAAAATATGTGCCCAGAGCTGGAGGTTCTTGGTCCTCTTAACAACTTCTTCAATGCAATGGACCAAACATGATGACCTCTCAGTGTCAGTGTTGCAAGCCATAATGCCCAGAAGGAGAGAGAGAGTATGGGGAATATTGTCTGCCATGGAGCAGGGGGAGGGTGAGAAAGGGAGGTATACCAGGGATATTGGTGGTGGGAATGTGCACTGGTGGAGGGATGGGTGTGTGTTCATTGTGTGATTATAACCCAAACATGAAAGCTTGTAACTATCTCAGGGTAATTAAATAAAATTTAAAAAAAAACTTCTTCAAAGCTCTTGAAGATATTCCATGCTGCTCCTGCACAGTTCTGGCACCAAGTTGAGTTCTTGACCCAGATACCAGATACACATAACTGCTGCATTCGGAGATATTCGTTCCGTCGAGAGTAAACAGAACGTCAGTAATTAGTTCGTTTCCCATGAACATTGTCTTTGTGAGATTCAGCTGCAGTCCAACCTTTTCACACTCATGGTTGAAGTCAGCCAGCATTTGTTCTACTTGGCTAATGTTTGGTGTTATTAGAATGATGTCATCAGGGAAGCAGAGGTGGTGTAGTTGCCGACCATCTATCTTCACTCCCATTTCTTCCCATTCCAGTTGTTGTATTACATTCTCTGGGGTCACACTGAAGAGATCAAGTATGACATCATTGGACTGACCTAGACAAGAAGAAATTGGTCACATCATGCCATTTTCAACACTGGAGAAGAACTGTTCCTCAGAACATAGGACAGTAGAGGCATTGGTGGTGTCGGTGTCCTCATCAACACGAACTTGGCCTTGAGCACTGATTCGCTTGAATGCCTAACAACCCGAATTGGACGCTTACATTTGAATAGATGTGGCTCACTGTCGGCAATTTCTGTCTTCATCATCTACACACCAATATCCAACTATAATGAAGAAGTAATATAACATCCAACTACGATGAAGAAGAAATTGAGAAGTTCTACATTGAGCTAGAGAAGTTCTATGAAGAAGACCACACCTCTACAAGGTCAATGTTGGTGATTTTAATGCCAAGATAGGACCTATAAGGTCACCCCAAAGAACTCCACATCATGACCTATGGCATAGAGTGGAACAAACTGGGTGAGAGACTGAGTTCATCATGTTGACAAAGACCATCCATGGTAACTTGCAGTTGTGGAAGGCAAATCTAAACATTTGACATGGGAGTCTCCACAACAAAATTGACCAAGTCATATTCAATCGATGGTTTCCCTTGATGAATGTTGCTGTTGTCCCAAAATTCCAAACTGGATCAGACCACCATCTCCTTCATGCGAAATTCTCCTTTACAATGTGGAGAGAAAGGGCTGCAAAGTTTAAGACAAGAACTCCCAGAATGACCACCAACTGGGAGCTCTTTGTCACTATTATGGCAATATGGGAAGATGCCATCATTAACAACATTGACAAGGAATACAATCGACTGGTTCAGTAGCTCCATGACTGTGCAAGGAATGCCAAGAGTGAGAAAGCCACAAAAAGATGCCTGTCTTCGGAAACTCTTGAGCTCATTTGCCAATGTGGTTTGGCACGAGCTTCAGGCAATCACAAGCTAACGTTAGAGCTCACAAAGCTATATAAAGCATTGATAAAGGAAGACCTCCAAGAGAGAAGAGTAGCAGTGTTGGCCAGTGCAGCAGAAGCCGGGAAAAGTATTCTCAATGCTCGCCATTCCTTCGCCAACTACAAGACCAAGATGACGGCCCTCCGATGTTCTGGTGGATGTATCACATCTTCCAAAAGGGCAATGAAGAGAATTATTCATGACTTCTACTCGGATCTCTTTGACAGCCATGTCCACCTGCCCACATACCAAATTCAGCAGGATGGATATGTCATTCCCAGTGTTCTCCCTTCCGAAATCTGACACACCATTTTATTGGTAAAGAAGCATACAGCACCCAGTCCAGACAAGGGCAGACCTGAACACCTGAAGAATCTGCCACCAGTACTATTCAATACACTGGTTTGGCTCTTCACAGGTTATCTATCTGAATGCAAGGTTCTATCCCAATGGAAATCCAGCAGGACTGTCATTGTACAAGAAGGGAGACATGCACGACGTTGGCAACTATTGCCCAATCTGCCTGTTGTCTGTTGTCTACAACTTGTTCACTCGTGTCATCCTGAATAGAAT
Organism: Sorex araneus; assembly: GCF_027595985.1. Classification (NCBI taxonomy): domain Eukaryota; kingdom Metazoa; phylum Chordata; class Mammalia; order Eulipotyphla; family Soricidae; genus Sorex; species Sorex araneus. The sequence goes on along the minus strand of NC_073305.1, from coordinate 130,349,787 downwards.
AAGCAGAACACTAGATGAAGGACAACCATGTGAGCAAGCCAGGTTCCAAAAAGGATTCAGCGTGATCGCCCATATCCACACAGTGACCAATCTCATTGAGATTTCGAGAGAGTTCAAGATGCCGCTCTAATGTTCATCGATTTAAAGAAGGCCTTTGATTCTGTTGAGACTGAAGCGTCATTGAAGCCCTAGCCCAACAGGGCATTCAAACTCAGTACATCAGAATCCTCTGTGAACTGTATTATGGATTCACCATGAGGATCTCACTATTCTACAAAAAAGTGATCATTGATGTAAAGAGAGGGGTTTGGCTGGGTGATATATATATGTATATACTATTATATACATATATACATATATATTACTATATACATATATAATATATGTATATATTAATTTTACATATATATGTAAAATTACTAATATATTAATTTTACATATATATGTAAAATTAATAACATTGGAAGTCTTTCTCTTAAAAGATTATAATCCTGACATTTCTACTCTAATTTTCTATTGTTGTGAATATGGAATGAGCTCATATGATCATTTTTTTTCAAGGGACAAGGGGTTCGGCCTCATCTGGTGTTGCTCAAGGACTATTATTGGATTTATGATTAGGAGTGACTCTTGTCAGTGTTTGGGAAAAAAATTCTTGAAGGTGGGCAAGGTTTGATCTTCAGCATCATATAGTCCTCTGAGCATCCCCAAAAGTGACCTTTGAGTACTACTCTGGGAGGATCTGCTTCTCCCAAAGCACTGTCTGAAGCAACTCCCAAATAAAGAAATTAACAGACATAAAAAGGAGAAAAAAAAAAATCCTTGTGTGTAATTTTATAATTGACATTACCTTTTAGTTGGATTTCTTCCAGTTCAATTTTATAAGACTTTTAAAGGTTATTATTGTTATAGGTTAAAAGTTAAATTATTTACTCTTAGTGAAGCAAACTAGTTTTTGTTTAAAGAAATCTACTTGGGCTGGAGGGATGGTAAATCAAGTAGGGCAACTGCCTTCTTTGTGTCCAAGGCACATTCAATCCCCAGCACCCTATATGGTTCCCCAAGTCTTCCCAGGAGTTTGCTAAGTATTGCTTGGTGTGGTCCCAAACTAAATACATAAATAAATAAATGTGTTTTAGTTGAATTTTTTCCTTTATTTAAAAAATGTGAAACTTACCTAAATTTTATTAAATTTTCTTTCTATATGATATGCCTTCTTACATTAAGAAGCTCTGAAAAATGTTTCAGAACTAGCTCTATCCTTCCTAACCACCTTGAAACACATAAAAGGTTTGAACATACAGTGATAGATAAATTTATTTAAGAAGAGCTGTGTTTAACTCTTACGGTCCAGAACCTTCATGCTCAAAGCTATTTGACAGTAATGATTTTTTTAAATGATATCTGCCTGGCTCACATATCCTCATTTCATATTTGTTCAGAAACAGTATTTCACCTGTTATTATCCTGGGCTTAGAGCAGAGTAACCTGAAATTAAAGTCTAATGCTGCTCCTGCTTACTCATCTGTTTAATGAATATTAGTGCATTCTTCTGATGTGAAGTACATTGTTTTGAAAACACTGAAAGACAAGTTTCAGTCCTCAGTTGGTGAACAATATCTAAGGAACAAAAATAAATTAGTATAAATTACTGTAACACATAGCAGGATAATATTCACCTTTAAAATTAGGGGAAAGAACACATTATTAAAAAATTTGGTGATCAGAGCATTACTTAGAAAGTTGTAAACTAGTGTTTACTGTTTGGGAAGCAATTATGATGTCAAAAGATCCTGAGTCCCATTTGACTCAGAAATCCTACTTTTTGTAATTTATCTAGCAGATATATTTATACAAGAGATATACTGTTTATTTTTGAAAATCCTTATCATACCATATTCTTGGTACTTACAAAACTATCATGACAATGAAAGGTGGCCTTTTCCATATCCCATCATACTAGTAGATGTTAAATGAATGAGTCTCTGGTTTAATGCATTGAGAAGTGCACGATTATCCTTTCTCTGCTAATCTTTTTAAGGCTAGATAAACCTGATCGAAACATGAAAATTTCCCATCAATGTCAAGTCAAAGAACACCGAATAATTCTCAAAATATCTATTTTTGCCTTATTCTCTTGCTCTCTGTCCCTGTGTTACACCTATTAGTAAGACATTGGAGTGGAAAATGATGTTGTCCAGTATAGATGAGTCTCTTTGGTATGTACAGAAATTATCTCCAGCTTATTTCTGTGCAGGTAATGTGTAGGGGATTAGGGCATGATATTTTCTGGGAACACTATTTTATACTCTTTCTTCAGGAAAATAAATCTATAATCAGATGTAACTTTTGGATTTAAGTTTACATTTCTGTTGTTTGCTTAGATCAGCCTTAGAATCTTGATCTGTCCCAGTTTTATTATTTTGCTTTTTAATTTTTGGGGGAGAACACATCTGCTGATGCTCAGGACTTATTCTTGGATTTATGCTCAGGGATTGCTTCTGGTGTTGCCTGAGGGACCGTATGTAGTAATAAGGATCAAATTCAAGTCTAGCACATGCAAGGCAAGCAATTTACATGCTTTACTATCTATCTGGTCCAACTTGACCCATTTATTTAGGTGAATGCAAAATGTAATTACAAAATGTGCTTTCTTTGATTGGAAATGTTGTGGAATTTTGGTTGGCTAATTCAAAATTTAGTGATGACATTTAGAGTGATTATTAGAACATTAGCAAAGATTTAGAGTTGATTACTGATAATCTGAACTTCTAGATTATTTTGTGCAATCAAAAGATCTGAAAATTCTGGATTCACTGTATTGTGGAACAGAAATCTGAGAGTGCTAGGTTACTAATGACCCCTGTGGATGTGGGAGCCACAAACCAATTGCAAAATACCTTAAAATTCTTTGATATATTTTTGACGCTCATAATCATTATCATCTGTTGTTTACCATAATGCTGTGAGAAATCAAATGTTTCCTGTACTATTATAAATAAAATTCCTGGTGCTGTAGATTACAACCATGCCTTAGTTCTTTTTTTTGTTTTTTGTTTTTTTTTTTTTTTTGCTTTTTGGGTCACACCCAGCGATGCTCAGGGGTTACTCCTGGCTTTGCACTCAGGAACTACTCCTGGCGGTGCTTGGGGGACCATATGGGATGCCGGGGATCGAACCCGGGTCGGCCGCGTGCAAGGCAAACGCCCTACCCGCTGTGCTATCGCTCCGGCCCCAAAGTTCTATATGTACTAATTACCTATATCTTTTATACTGTGTGTGTCTGTACTAATATGTATCTGTGTCTATCCATTTTGAGGAAGCAGAAGCTGATACCTTTCAAGGTGATTTCAACCTCAGCATGTTTATTTATACATAACATAAGGAATATTCTTCTGTTATAAATTCTTTTTTCGTTTTTATTCATAATGTCACCTAATACAACTCTATTAAGATAACAAGCAGATTCTTTGTGCCCATGAGTCCTCTTCCTTCCTGCCCATCCTTACCCAGCACCTGGACCTTTGGATTTGGGGCTGGAACCAACAGACTGGACTACATGTCTTTGCCCGCCCATGAGAGGGCCCAACCCCAATTGCCACTTCTTCACACCACTGAATTCTCATGCTTCTAACCCTGACGTTATGGCAATTGGGTCCTTGAATTCTTTACAGGCTTTGGTCAACTTGATGATGCATCTTTGTCTGCAGGTAATAGGTCCCATCTCCATGATAGCTACTGTGCATTTCTTGTTAGTCCTGCTTTTTCTGCCTTACCATCTATGGATCATGACTCTATGAATAGGAACCATTTAGCTGGACCATGCATATTTGCCTGCAGTTGAATCAATTCTCAGGTTCTTTAGAATCACTTAGCCGCTTGAGTGACTTCATGGTAGCTCTCTGCCCTAACCTTATAGGGCACCAGCATATACTGCCAGCAGTGAGCTCACAGACTCAGATGTAGGTCTGGCTGGCCCTTCGGCACTTTGTGCTAAAATCAACTCATTTCTAGCTCAATCCACTTAACCCACAGAAAAAATTCTCAAGGCTGTAGTGGTAGTAAGTAATAATGCACTGTAGCACTGTTGTGCCGTTGTTCATCGATTTGCTCAAGCAGGCATCAGTAACGTCTTCATTGTGAGACTTGTTACTGTTTTTGACATATCGAATACACCACTGGTAGTTTGTTACTGTTTTGACATATCGAATACACCACTGGTAGTTTGCCAGGCTCTGCTATGCTGGTGGGATACTCTTCGGTAGCTTGCTAAGTGCTCTGAGAGGGACGGAGGAATTGAACCCAGGTCGGCCACGTGCAAGGCAAACACCCTACCCACTGTGCTTTCGCTCCAGCCCAAGGAATAATAGACCCCTAAATTTTAGCTAGGCCAGAGGCAGCAGCAATGATGTTTATAAAGGTCATGTAGCCTACATCTGGAAATCAAAACTGACTGGAAAAGCAAGTATTTGTGTGATAAGCCTCATCACACTCATCTGACTTCTTAGCTCCTTTGGAGGGTGTCTAGGTAAATTACTGAGAGGATTGGATAAAGAATGTCTTCTTTCATATGTGGGATTTAAAGAAGCATAGTAAAGGAATAACAAATGGTCAAAGGTAGCAACAAAACCTGAGAACTGGTCTGTAGAACTGACCTTACGATGACAGGGAGATATGTTGGGGTAGGAGTTAGAAGATGAGGACTCTGTAACAATGATGGAGGAAGTAGAAGTTCTGGTAGAGTTTAACATTAAGGTGTTGTAATATTATCAGCATGAAACTCTATCAAGTTGAATAAAATTAAAATATGACAAATAGTAAGAATCATAGTATGTAAATATATTCAACATATGTGTTCAACAAAAATAAAACAAGGAGCTTGATAAATAGTACAACAGGTAAGGAACTTGCCTTTCATGTGGCTGAACCAGGTTCAATCCCTGGCACCACATGTGGTCCCCTGAGCCTGCTAGAAGTGATTTCTGAGTGAAGAGACAGAAGAAAGCCCTGAGCATAGCCCAGTGTGGCCCCCAAAACTAAAAAAAAAAGACAAAAACTGTTAAAAAGCTGAACATTCAAAAATATCCACTCAAAAGCAATTTAAGAATGATTAGTTCTGTTTGGCATTCTACTCAATACTTCATATTCCTGCCAAAAAACGAGAGATGAATAATCCAGTTTTCCTCCAGAAAGCATTTTTACCAGGGCTCTCATTATGTTATCATTGTGATTCTCTCAAAGTTTATTCTTTTCTTTATACAAGTATTTTTTTAAATGAGTGTGAACCTCATGAAAGAAAGACACCTAAATACATATATATGAACCAAATAAGCTATATGAAGTTATCACCTCCTGTGTCATTCTGTTGCTTTCATATAATGGAAAGACAAAATCACTGAGATAGTGAGATCAGTGGTTTTCAGAGATTTGGGAAGGAAGGGATGAGCGTATAGAGCAAAAATAGTCAAAATAATCAGTACATTGAAACTGCTCTATAATAGTGAATATATTCGACATTTGTATAAATCCACATAAAATATGCCACAAGACATACAAAAACTGATAGTTATATGACAACTTTCATATCTTGTCACTGTCCTTTGTATGTGTAATGAAACATTTGTTTTGAATAATGACATGTAAAATCAAAGATTATAAATTACCTTCTGGTGATAAATATCAAATTCATAATCAGTAATAAAGCTGTATTCCTTAATTACTTTGCTTTTACCATCTGTCATGGAATACATTAAAGAATGTAGTAAACAAAAGGAATGAGCTGTAAACTCTGACTGAAATTCTTAAGAAACACCCGTAGGAGTTTTCCCTTACGAAGAATGACATTACTTCAGTGGAATGAAGTTCTGGGTAAGAGGAAGGATAGGAAGCTCTCAAGAAAGATAGAAAGACAGATGTATGGACGGATGAAAGACAAACCTCAATGACTCCTTTTAAGATTTCTTGTTTTAATTTTTGATTGAACTAAATGATAACGTGGGTAGCCTAACTCTCTTTGTAGTTGCATGCAAATAAAAACTGCATTTACATTAGAATTTATTACATTTGATATGGATGGACATGTTCTTATTCAAATGGCAAGATATAAAATTCTCAGCAGAATTTTGTGGCAGTAGCTGTTGGGCTTAGAAGTTTGAAATAAGCATTTGAGCCTGAAAATTATTTTCTATGCTTGGTCAGTACAGTGTTTTCCATCAATTTAAGGCACATAGAATGTTCGAGTTGGAAGGAGTTTGGAAATCATCTAGTTCAAGAATTCATTTTCTAGATGAGTGAGTTAGAATAAAAATTATGAAGAAGTGTAAAGATGAATCTAGGGCATGTATTTGAAGATTCAATTTGCTGGTTTATATTATTGTTGTGAATATAGCATAATAAAAATCAAATGCAAAATACTCAATATATAATGATAGTGTTTTACATTAAAAGGGAAACATAATAAATGCTTGATTTATTAAATAAAAATTCATGGTTGAGGTTATTGTAATGACATAGATACTTGCCAAATAAATGAGGGATATTGACAGCAATATCAAAAAAAGTCTCTATTCAGCTTAAGTCACTAATTATACTGACTTCTGACAATTTAAATTCTGTTTGATGCTGTATCTACTAGCATTAAGCATATGAAATGTATTGTCTAAGATTTATAACCTTTAAGAAACCGTAAAGTATGATTTATGAGACATTCTACCTTTACTTTCAGTATTTAAATTTTAGGAATATAAAGATTATAATCTTATGATCAATTTCAAAAGTGTTGTGAAATACTGTTAGGGTAATGTAATTAAACAGAATAAATACTGTTAGGGTAATGGAAATCACAATTATTAATTTGTTTGTTTTATTTTACAAGTCTTACAAAGGAGACATTGCTGGTGCCGGCTCGAGCAAATCGATGAACAATGGGATGACAGTACAGACAGTGCAGTTTTATTTTATAGTCAAGAATTATCTAGTTTTAATATGGCATTCCAATATCCCTGATTGTTGAAGCTCTTCAGATCAATTATATAACATGAAGTGTTACACAATGACACTCAAGAATTTAAAATAATGAATGAATCACTTGATGATTCCTATATTAACCCCTTAGGCCTAAGGAGTTAATATATTAAAGAGTTATAAGAATCACAATGTATGCAATTAAAATAAGGTGCCAAAAAATATAAAATAGTTATTAATGGAACTCAAGGGTTAAATTCACAGCAGCACAATAATTGTAAAGAATTGCAGCACACTGTTTACAGCAATGAACAGATCATTCATACAAAATTAACAAGTTATACAACAGTATTAAATCTGAGCAAGTGAAGATATGTGAATATACAAACCAAACATATACTGAAATTTCTATCCCAAAATAATATGTATCTTCTCATGCTAACATGGAACACTCACAGTGGAGACGTTACTGGTTCCCCCTTGAGCAAATCGATGAACAACGGGATGACAGTGATAGAGTGATACAGTTACCATTCATACAAAAATTTTCTTTATACTCTGCATATTTCCCATATGCAATATTTGATGGATTTAATGTGGAGTATAAGAAGGGAGCAAGAATAAAATGTTATAGTGATGACCATGTAAATATGTATCCAAATGTAAACTAAATATCAGAACTAAATTTATTGGAATGGTCTGAATAGTAACACATATTGTATAAAATTTAAATGAGAATTTAAACTGGTTTTCTTTAAATACTTTAAATTTTCTTGTCATAATACCCATGCTAAAGGGTAATTGTATTCTCTCTTGATTCATTCCTAGATAATTAGACTCCTTTTTGAAATGAATAGAAGTTAGAATAAGAGGAATAATTGTAGGATATTTGTAGTACGGGCCTTCTGAGTTCTAGTGGGCTTTTTGAGAAATACATCATAATTCTCACAAAACCTATCAGGTCTGTCAAAAAGTATGGAAATAAATTTCACTTAGAGCAATAGCACTTAGCTTCCTTGGTTAAAGGCAATTGAAAAAACCTGAACAAATTGACATCTCTTTTGAAATTTTGACTTGATTGAATCTTAAATGAATGAATTGATTTTTATTTATCCTTGAGGCAAGTTTCTATGAAAGACATCTCAATAAAATAATTATTTTATTCCTATAAATATGTTGTATTTTATTTTAATGCTTTAAAAATTTAGCAATCAAGGTTTATTGATTATAATAGGAATATTTTGTCTGCTTATTTTCTAAAATTAAACCAAGTAGAATTGTTTTCATTTTTTACAAGTTAAATCACTGTGAGAAAGATACACAGTTACAAGATTGTACATGATTTGGATTTAGTCATACAGTGTTCTAGCACCCATCCCTTCACCAGTGTACATTTCCTACAACTAATGTCTCTGGTTTCCCTCCTGCCACCCTCCTGCCCTGCCCCCACACAAACACCTCAGCCTGCATCTATGGTAAGCACTTTTCTTCCTTATCTATCTCTCCCAAGTAGAAATTTTTAAAAAGAACAGTAATAATGAGAGTTAAAGAAGAATAAAAATTAGCAAAAAAACTTTGATAATGCAGTCATGAATATACATTGATCCCAAATTTTTGAATTATAATTATATATTGAAAATTATTTTTTAGTTGTACTAATATAAAAGCTGAATATTTTCCAGAAACGTTGAAAATATGTAAGAATGCAATCACAGAGATATCAAGTTGTTGAAACTGGTGCAAAGGCCTGGGTTTCCTTGCAAAATATGGTTGTTATAATGTCAACTCATCAAAATAGACTATTGCCAACATAAGGTGAAAGAGTTTAATTGTAATATATTTGATCTTTTAGGCAGAACCACTTTTGAGTAGATCCAATAAATTATTCTATATTTCTTTGTATTAAGAATCCAGAAGGTAACAACAGAACTCGACTCTAGTAACAGTTATAAGACAAATGGCTTCAGTGTGAAATAAAAAACCTGTTATATCATGCTTAACCCACACAGAAGATATTTTAATATGAGGTCAAAGACAAATTATAAACAATACAAAACAGTTTTGTTCTATAAGACTTAATGAATAAATACAAAGTTATATGCTATAAATTGAAGATTACAGTGAACTCAACTATGTTGTTAAATCACTGTATCTCTGTCATCCCCTTGTTCATCGATTTACTCGAGTGGGCACCAGTAATGTCTCTATTCCTCCCAGCCCTGAGATTTTAGCAGCCTCTCCTTACTTGTCTTTCCCAATGATTGGAGGCTCTTTCAGGGTCAGGGGAATGAGACCTATTGTTACTGGTTTTGGCATATTGAATACGCCATGGGGAGCTTGCCAGGCTCTGCCCATGTCAGTGGGATGCTCTCGGTAGTTTGTTGGGTTCTCTGAGAGGTGTATATATATATATATGTGTGTGTGTGTGTGTGTGTGTGTGTGTGTGTGTGTGTGTGTGTGTATCACTGTCACTGTCATCCCATTGCTCATCAGTTTGTTCGAGCAGGCACCAGTAACATCTCTCATTGAGAGACTTACTGTTACTGTGTTTGGCATATCCAATACACATGGGTAGCTTGCCAGGCTCTGCCATGCGGGCTCGATACTCTCAGTAGCTTGCTGGGCTCTCCGAGAGGGGCGGAGGAATCGAACTTGGGTCAGCTGTGTGAAAGGCGAAAGCCCAACCGCTTTGCTATCACTCCAGCACGTGTATGTATGTATGTATATATGTATGTGTATGTATATATGTATGTATATACATATATATGTATATATATGTATTACTCTCTATCTCTATGATTTGTTGCCTACTGTCTGAACGCCATCAAATATCATGTGGTAATTATAGAAAATGGGTATTATGTGTCCAGAAAGTGGCCTAGAGTGTGGTGGCAGTTGGGTAGTGGAGGTCGGCTGCTGGGGCTGGATCCCTTGGGGCAGGGAGGGTTTTCACTTGGGGAGCCCCGAGTGAAAACAGCCTGGTGCAGAATCAGGTTAAATAGTAAAAGAATTAATAGGATTTGTGTAACAGTAACAGAAACTTATAAAAACAGATAGAAGTTGAAGTAATGAAAATATTTTTATTACCTATTTATTACCTTTTGATTTGGGGACCACACACAGAGATACTCAGGGTTTACTACTGACTTTATGCTCAGAAATCACTCATGGTCACAGGAACATATGGGATAGATGGCATCAAACTTGGGTTGGCTGCATGTAAGACAAGTGTCTTACCTACCCACTGTATTATCTCCCTAGCCCCCAAAGTAGGGAAACTATTCTAGAAATAAAAATATATTTGGAGAAACTTTTATTAATAGATGGTTTAAAAAGAATGGAAAATGGTTAAAGTAAAAACTGAATTTGAGGAAGTATTTGAAAAACTCATTCAAACTCAGCATAGATTAGGAAGTGGAAATATTGAGACTTTAAAAAATTCCAATTGTTAGGAAACTAAAAAATAGAAACTAAGAAAATTAAAATATTTATAACTACTCAATTTCAAAACTGAAAAGAAGACATGAATATTTTGAAAGCTGTTGACAATCACCCCGAATGCCTGTCACATTTTTGCTTTACACTATTCAGTAGCCTCACACTGTTGATAAATAAGATTGAAATTCTTTAAGAAGGCATATGATCAGTTTCCTACTCTATATTCTTTGAACTTCATTTATTGTTATTCCTAGATTTATCAAGAATCATATGATGAATCTATAACCAATTTCTTTCTCATATTCTCCCCAGTTTTTATAATTCTGCATTAAACAGGAACTCTTCTTTCTCATTTACAGCCAGCTTTTCTCATGCCGCTTTCTTTATCTCTTTCTGAGTCAGGTTTAACCTGCTTTTCACCAACACTACGTTTGACATCCTTTCTTTCAGATTATCTACCCCTCAAGCAAAGTAATTATTCCTTTACCCTATTTGTTTTAATTTTGTCAATTTATGGTTGAGAGGCAAGTATTTCTGTTTAGAACAGTGGGTATGGCGTTTGCCTTGCATGAGGCCGACCTGGGTTTGATTCCTCTGTCCCTCTCGGAGAGCCCAGCAAGCTCCGGAGAGTATCTTGCCCACACAGCAGATCCTGGCAAGCTACCCATGGCATATTTGATATGCCAAAAACAGTAACAAGTGTGACAGTGGAGACATTACTGTTGCCCATTCGAGCTAAAATAGAGGCAGAAAACAATAAGTAAAAACCAAAAAAAAAAAAAAAAAAAAAAAGGAAAGGGCTTTCATGCTGCTGACCCGGGCTTCAGTCCCGGGCCCTGTGTAATGTCTCTCGAGCACTGCCAGGAGTGAGCCCCAAGCACCAAACTAGGAGTAAGTTCTGAGCACTGTTGAGTATGGCCCCAAAATAATAAATAAATGAGAAGAATGAGTTGATAAGCACAAATGTTGTGACTTTGAGATCTATGAGTAAATAAGTCGAGTGTGAAAAATTTCACTGGAGTTAGAAAATCAGACCACTGTATGGCAAAAAATAAATTATGCATACAAAACATTACTACCACTTAGAATTTTTCCAAGTGAAGATGATGCTGATTTAGTATTCTAGAACTTGGTAAAGGTAAGATCACAAACTATAATTAAACAATAGTAACCAGGAAGGGCAAAAGGATTGTACTTGTAGCTGTAAGTATCAAAAATGCTTCTAGGTCTGGAGAATTAGTACAGGAAGTATGGTGCTTATCATGCATGAGGTTAACCCCAGGTTGGAATCCCCAACACTGCATATGGTCCTCTGGGCTAGGAACCACTCCTGAACAGGAATTAGTCCCTGCGTACTGTCAGGTAGACCCTCCAGACAAAGCACTGTAGCACTGTCCTCCCCTTGGTCCTTGAGTTTGCTCAAGCAGGCACCAGTAATGTTTCCATTGTGAGACTTGTTGTTACTGTTTTTGGCATATTGAATGCACCATGGGTAGCTTGCCAGGCTCTGCTGTGCAGGCAGGATATTCTTCGGTAGCTTGCCGGGCTCTCTAATATGAAAATCGAAGAGCCCAGCAAGCTCCAGACAAAAATAAAATTAGTTTAAGTTAAGTAAAAATAATTCTTATAGAAATAAAGATCTCCACTACCTCCACGGCCCAGACGCTACCATGCTCCTGGCCGCTTTCCAGATGCTAGGGCTGAGCCTCAGGCATGAGTGAAGCTCCACAGAACCAGGTAAAGCAGAACTTTGTGACCTTGGAATCCAGGTTCAATGGGACCTGGAAACAGAGATCCTCTGCCTGCTTCCCCCAATCTCTGGCATCCCAGGGATCACACGCAGACAACCCAGCCTACTGGTGCCAGATAAATGCCTCATCGGCTGACTTCCACTACCTCCACTACCCAGCCACTGCCAAGTTCCAGGCCGCTTTCCGGACCGCTGGAGTAGAGTTGTTACAGACTGGATTCCACGGGACGTCAAAAGAATGCCTGGCCGCGCACCTATAAGATGGTCAGACTTCTTCATCAAGACCCTGAATGAACGGTTTGAGACTTTTCATGTTCCTGGAGTGAGCACACGCCATTGGGCTACAGTAGCATGCGACAGGGATGAATGGAGACATTACTGGCACCCGCTCAAACAAATCGACGAACAAAGGGATAACAAGTGATACAAGCGACAAGTGATAGAAATTTAAAAAATCAGTGGAGTAAAATAATAATCATGAGAAGAAATGACTGATTAGTCTCTCCATTTTACACCTTAATTTGTTATCAATGCGTAGCAGTACATCCTGCTCTAAAGTGAACTCTAAATTGCTTACGTCAGCTAAAGCCATCTATAAATCGAGATAAGAGAATATAAAACAATGTAAGGGAATGTAGGAGATCATTTTGAAAAGGCAACAAATGTAGTCATTTGCTGTTAAAGTTCACATGAAATGATAATGCTCTGTTTCTTCAGTAGATACGATATGATGGCTGATGTAATATGCCCAAATATTTTTTAACTTATTGGATTGACATGGGAATAGCCAACAGCTTTAGTGGGAATTGAGGAATTCTCAGTCTGAAGGAAATGTGTTGTCCAGTTTGACCTCCAGGTCAAAAGAGAGTTTCGTGATTTGGTAAACAGAGAGTCATTTTCATACTGTGGAAGTAAAAATTACTCTAAGTCATTGAGTCTTTGACCAGTTTTTCTTGGATAGAAACTTAAACAGTCTTACCAAAATGTACTTCAAAACATTCATAATTTTTCAATTTCTATTTGAGTAGAGAGATGGTGAGAGACAGACTCTTATAGAGTTTGGAGGGAAGACATTCATAGTGCTTGGATGGGATTCGTTCCAGGCAGGGTGTCAGTAAACCTGCCAGCCTGCTGAGTCTAAGGTAATTCTGCTTGCCTAAGGCTTTCCTAGTTCTTTGGGTGATAGATATTGACAGGTAGAAAGAAGCTTGTAAAGAATTTTCTTTCTGATTTATAGAGATCTCACCTAGTGGTGTGTATTTCTGTGTGTGCTTCGTGGGATGATGTATTTCCACTTTAGAGCCTGCTTACCTTGTATTCACCATTGTGCCACTCTCCCTTGAAAGAGCAATGTGTCTCAGGCAATGAGGGAATGGATGCCTTGCTCTGAGTAGGCTGCTCATAAACAATCCCTCAGTCAGAGCGGAACACAAATGAGTGCTTTTAGGAGTCTGTGGATGAGCAATATCTAAGGATGTGGACCCTCGGTATCAGTTTTGCCTCATTTTGCAAGAGAACTGGTGGGGGAAAATGCATAGGATGTAATTTTTTTGATAAAAATCTTTTCTATAATAAAATAATAATTTGGGTAAAAGACAGACTCTTTTTC